>NW_022987899.1:2366394-2376394 GCF_902827165.1 Trematomus bernacchii | reverse complement strand
TTAAAACCTAAATAACACTGTCAGTGCCTTCTTCCATTTTCTTTTATTAGTATATGTTTTTCTTATCCGCTTTAACGTCACGTTCCGTTCCCCCTTTTATTTCATTCTATTGTTACCTATTTTCCACTTTTCATTGAGATTTTTTTTTCTTTTTGTCCTCAGCTTTGTGCCGATCGATGTGAATATCGAAGCTTAAATGTGTCCTAAATACTTTTGATGGCTAGGAGAGATGTGATGAAGAGATAAAGTGAGAATTAAATCAGAGGACTCCAGGGACAATGACGGTTTTAAGTAAAAAAAGTTCTACTAAGTACAAGATGACAAACTTTGGATATTGAATATCCCTCAGAGGCATTATAGTCAAGCAAATGAATATGTTTTTAAGATAATTCATTTAACTTTTCTCAGAGACAATTGCTGAATTATTACCTAATTTTATTTTGAAATTCAGTTCCTGACGGATGCCAAAAAAGCCAGAGATGATAGAATTAAACAAATACATAAAAAATAAGGATAATTGTGTGTTGTTGAGTAAATAACAGTGTGTTATTTAGAAAAGAATAACAAATTAGAAGGAAAAAAAGATTTAAAAAATACAGATTTCAGTATTCTGAGGCTCTGAGCCACATTTCTTGTCCTCGCGCACGGCAAAAAAAGTCCGACATTATACGATTTAAAAACAATAATCGTGGCTTGATATTGAGTAAGAACATGTTTTTATGAACCACACAGCTTCCGGTCTTCCAAGACCCGACCGGACAAAAAGACGTGTTGCAGGCACGAAACACACTACCAATAGAAATACATTGCTTTTAAAATTGTTCTGTGTGACACGAAAAAAAGGGGAAAATCGTGTTGGTGAACACGAATCAATAGATTAAAGTGGACCTATCATGCTATATTTGAATAATATAGTGTAGGACCATACCTATATAAGGCATATTTATACTTTTTTTTTGCAAAATACCAAACAGATCATGCATTTTAGCCATGCCTCATTTTGCTCAATTTGACATTTTTTAGCTCTGTGTTTGTAAGGGCAGATAAGGGCAGAACAGCACCATCTACAGGCCTGGCATATGTACTACAGCGTCTCCAGCGCTTTCGAACGGCAATGGCCGTGGCTGTCTCCTCCTGATTGGTGGAGTTGGCCCAATAGCCGTAGCGCCACCGTCCTGACGTCAGGACAGTGTTCAAATCTGGATCAGTTTTTATCAGATCCGTTGCAGCCCCTTTTTTAGAGATTTGGGTATGGAGGAAAATAGAGAGGGTTGTGTTTTCTGACACTTGGTGAGTTCCCTGGAACACCGGGGACACATATTCATGTATAACAGACGTACAAAAGTGCATTTTGCATGATAGGTCCCCTTTAAATGTCGTGACTATAACACGAAATGCCGTGAGACTGGGTTGGTTGTACAGTAGTGCGTTTGCAAAGCCACTGTAAGGGATCTTAAATCCTTGGACTAAACTAATTATGGACCGAAATCACAAAGAAAATGAAACGTTCTACATGGAGAAAATGTGATGTGGGAGTGAAGCTGACATTACCATCTAACATTTCTCAGAACCAGTAAAAAAGAATTGTCATGAATACTAAATCATGAAAACAAAACAACTGCTGGAAAGCAGGACTGTGTTTTGTTAATTACACAAACTCTTATGATGATCTAAATTATATAGTAAAAGAGTAACAAAGCCAGGAGCGGTATGTGTGTAATTAGAGACCCGGGACAGTTCATTCCCTCTGTTTCTCTGCAGAGGTTGAGTGATGATGATTGAGATGTGAGGGATGGGATTGCTTGTGACACCTCCTCGAAACAACACCTGCTACCCCTCGCTAACACGTTTAGCATAAAGTAATCAAACTTTTCTCATTATCTCAGCAATGCGAGCCAATTAGACATGATACATCAACAACTCTGCAATTATCTGCAATTACAACTCATTAAGCTCTGATTTACTTATGTTTTAATTAGCCAGCGCCACACTTTGCGTTGCAGACAATGTCCTCGCGCCGGTGTCGATGGTTGCTGTCGCCACTAATGCGACTGATGTTGTTTGTTGGATTGTTGCACTTGGCTGAGCATGGTGTACTCAAGAGGCCATCAATCTCCTCTTCATTGCCACACTGTTGACTCTCAAACCTCCAACACACTCACTCATACAGTAGCCTGACTTTTGAAGCGCTGGGAAAGGTGAGTGTGTGTTGGTTAGCTTTAATTGATGATACTTTGTCTGGAACACACACAGATCTTCATCCCCCTGTGTGTATCACTTGCAAAGGTCAATTTTCCATCAGATTTGGAGGTACCAAATTATAGAATGGCTTTTCCCATGTGACGAAACATAGTACCTCCATTTTGTGTTATTATTATTACATGTTACTTGTTAGACGCTTTCATTCAAAGCGACCTACATACTCAATGCTGTGGAAAATCCCCACAGGAGCAATTTGGGGTGAAGTGTGTTGCCCAGGGACACAACGACATGCTGACTGCAGTGGGGTTTGAACCTGATCTGAATACCAAGACTCTATACACTGCGCCACACGCCTCCCTAAAGGAGGACACCTTTCCTGTGAAAAGGAAACACCTAAAAGTCCCTGTATATTTCATATCCATGTATCCATGTTATATAACCTCACTTGTTTTGTGTCCCTCCTTATGTCATTTAACATGAATGCAGTCAATAGAGGTGTATACACTGGTGCTGTGAATTGATTTTTTGTTTGTAAGTATTGCGTTATCACAATAATAATCTGTTTTATCGAATGCGGTAATGTTGACAGCCCTAGGATAAATTCATATCCGCCTCACAAAGACAAGCACACACATAATACACACATGATCATACACTTTTAACAATCACATTTATTTTCATTCATACATTTTCTTTATATGTAATTTTTGTTTTAATTGTGTTGTGTCAGTTTGCCATCACTATTGAATTCAGATTTTCGTATATCACCATTGTTTTCTTTTGTGAATTTTAGCACAATTTAGGTGGATACAGTAAGCCTAGTTTTCTGCCCTTTCCTTCAATGCATTTATCTTGTTGCCTGTTATGTGTCTGTATTTGTCTGTAAGAAAAACAATGAACAATATTGAATTGTATGCAAACAATCGTACCCACATTGAAGCCAACTGATGTGTAAGTACGATACATAAATATGAGCGTGCTTTTTCCCCTCACATTCACTGACATTCATTCCTTTAAATGTAAAATGAAGCCACAAAGGGAAGTATAGCTTATTTTAGCCTATAGTGTGTGTCTAATGCAGTAAATGGAGCACATCCCTAAATCAGTGGTCAACGTGTCTTTGAAGCAAACCCATTATGTGGTGGCTTTCCATTTTATGGGCCTCTTTGCATGAATAAGGAAGTGACAGAAAGGCAGAGAGAGGGCGGGGGGGGTGGATTTAGAAAAGCTGTGTAATGTTTGGAGGAAGGGAACAGACTGGAGGAAGAGGCGAGGAAAGAGAATGGGATTGACGCCACAGATTACCCATTCGCCGTTCCCCACATCGCGCTCTGTGAACGAGTAATTTTGTTATTTCGCTTTAAGCTCCTTTCATTTCTCCCCGGCAACATTTTAACCATTTTTAGTATCAATTGTCTCTCGCCTTCATGACGGAAACAAACCAAACCAATTTTCTCCCTCTTCTTTTTAAAGAGGCAATCAGCAGAGTGTCCTTGGTTTGATTAGATTCCAACTCGCTGTCTTCCTTCCCTTAATTTACACACTTTCTTTATTCTCTTGTCTTGTTTTCCCCCTCTTCTTAAAGGAAAGTGCAATAAGGCTTCTTCCTAAACTCTGTGGAGATCACATGAAGTTGGAGATGCTTCATAAATGCTTGACCTAAATAGACTACTCTATCTTTCATCACACTTGTCCTCCTTCACTCCACTTGTGTCTATCTTGCATCCTGTGTCTCTTTCAGAAATCAAATTACCATCAAGCTTGTGTCTCTGCTTGAGTGGCCGTATGCAAGTGACTGCAGAATCCTCTACTTACGCTTTGTGTGATCCGTGCATGAAGAAGGCTTGGAGGAAATAAAACTGGATTGAAGCTGATTGAGTAGTTGTTGAGTCGCAGGGTTTCTTACCGTGTCGTGTCCAGTCAGAAATTAGGTCTAGATAATCTAGCAAAACTCTCTGGATTTTAACTGTTTTGTGGAATAAAAGTTTATTTTATTTTCTAAACTCTAAACGGATCTCATGTGGATTATGTAAAACTACACAGGGCACACAAGCGTATGCCGTGACTAACAGCTAACAACGTTCCTGCAGTTACAAGTGCATTCAAATTTGAAGAAACTCAAAAAACGGGAATCCTGTAAGTACATTAACTATCAATAGTCCAACCGTTGTGAGAGCTACTGCATACAAACCGTACAGATGTAAAGTGCTTCACTGTAGGAGTGATTTTGTTATTGGCCATAGTGCAGTAAAAAAAGGCGGGTTTTTTAGTCTGTGATAGAAGATGTGCAGATTTTCTGGCTTTCCTGATTTCACTGGGGAGCTCGTTTTACCATTTTAGGCCTAGGCTCCACGGGAACGAAAACGGGTTGTATCCGCATATTTCTCTTGCGTATAGCCCTTTAAGCTACACGACGCCGTAACGGAACGGTAGAAACGGACCCTGCAAACGACAACGGGTCCAAAGGTGGATAGATCTGGGAACGGAGCGCTCTGGGGGGTCCAACGGGGCCGTGTGGTAGCCTATACGGTCATCCGTTTCTGATAATGACGACGCAATAGCCCCGCCTCTCCCCGCCTCTGCTGCTCACCCCCGCAAAAGTACACTGCACACTGAATTCAGATTATTTATCTTTATCTCGATATGGACATAAACGCGAGTGAAGTCTAATCTGACAGGACGGAGACACGCAGCTCCTCCAAAACACACACTTCAAGTCAGATCATCACCCTTAGCTATTTTAATTACCTCTCAAACTACCTAAACTAGTTATAAATATGTTTATTTTTACTGTCGAGTCATCATTACTGGATCAGCTGCTGCATGAGACAGACACTGATGGTGTCAGAAGAGAGGAAAAAGAGACAGGCTCCGTGTATTTTATTATTATATATCATTATATCGTCGTTATTCATTTGTTTTAAAGCTCAATAAATAACAAAGAAGACCTTCGACCGGCACTTTTATAATTTTGTCCAGAAGATTTCAACTTTAATACACGCTGACCGGCGAAAAACTCTGCCCGGTTCCCTCGGCCCCCACCGCGGAGAATAAACAGAAGTGCAGCCATGACAACCATTCTTCTTCGCTGCTTTTGTGGAGGAAGTTGCTGCTTTTGTGTAGGAAGTTACAGGGCCACGTACAGGCTCGGCATATGTACTGCAGCTTTTCCAGCGGTTGGATGTAAACGGAGCCGTCTCGTGTAGCTTGACACTATCCGGTGTATATTGCGTGTGGACTGAAGCTTTTTGGCGTTTGCGTTTGCGTTAATCCTATGCGTTTTGCCGTATGCGTTCCCGTGGAGCCTGGGCCTTAGAGACAGGATCAGTGGCGACTGGTCATTAGGGGCAGGTGGGGCACAGCCCCACCTAGTGTTTGCAGAAAGTATTACAAATAATGATTACAAAAAATGCAAAAAATGTATAAAAAAATATATAAAATATATTTTAAGATCATGTTTAATCATCTGATTCGTCTGTACATTGCTGTTTTAGTCTGTGTTCTTCTAATTAGTGTCTACAGTGTGTGCCTATTGAGCTGTTTAGAGCCATGTGGGACAAAACTTGATCATGCCCCTCCCTCTCACTGTCTAAGTGAATGGTGACTGTAAAAACTA
Source organism: Trematomus bernacchii (assembly GCF_902827165.1). NCBI lineage: Eukaryota > Metazoa > Chordata > Actinopteri > Perciformes > Nototheniidae > Trematomus > Trematomus bernacchii. Next base: position 2,370,576 of record NW_022987899.1, on the reverse strand, counting down.
CACTGCGCATGCTCAGAGTATTTTCCTATTTAATGTGTGTGGCAAAAAAATAATGACCATATGGGCACAGAGCTGCCATCCCCACCATACGTCATCTCACATCATTCAGAGCTGATTGGCTGTAAGTACGTGTGCCGCGAAAAGTGTGGTGTGTGAAGAGGAGACGAGAGAGGTGCAGTGACGCGTCCTAAAACCCGGAAGTAAGCTGCGCATGGCTTCCCTCGACAAAAAAGCAATGAGATTTCTCCATAGGATTTTAGAAAATAGCTCGAAATAAGATCTGTGGGAAATGTACCTATTAGATAAATGCACGTTTTGTTCAGCCGGATAATATCCACATGTCTACCCTACTTTTATAATTTTTGAATCATAAATCTATCGATTAGATTTATGATAGACTTTTGAAACTACAAGAAGATAAGGAGGACTTTTACAAAAAAGTAATAGAATTTTTTGTCCAGAAGGATAGACAAATGGACTTCATCTTCAAGTCAAGGTAAGACCGCAATTTTATTGAAAATGGGATCTTACTAAGAGAGAACAATTCAATATTTAAATGATAAAATTACATTTTTTGGGTATCCTTTTGTTGAACTGTCTGTTTAAAATGAATCGAAGCATCAGACAAAAAAAGCTTTGAAAATAATATTATATTTTGGTTTAGGTCAAAATATAATATTTGTAAACCTGAAGAGTCAGTGCCAGTGCCTCACCAGCCATGAACCTCACTGCACGTCACTGCAGAAGCTTATATATAGACATCTAAGTTTGTTGTGCCCCACCACTTTTGTACATATAAAAACGCCACTGGACAGGATAGTGAACAGGTGTTTTTTTCTTTCAGTGGTACCGGGGTCCCACTCACAGTTCATAGACAGCTATTTATCTAGTGTCCATTTAATTCTCCACTTCTGTCCTTCAGTCATGTTTCTCTGTCTGTAGAGGCAGCAGGCATTTGGCCTTGGGGTTTTGTCGCCATTGTATGAAGACTAGCTGGCACCAGAACTCAGGCTCTCTTCATCAGCTGTGTTTATAGATGACATATGTCTTACTTCTGAATATGCATAAAGCAAGGTTGTTAACATTCTTTCCTTTAGATAATGCTAAGAGTAAATATGCTATGAGTCAGACAGTTAACCTAATCTGACCGAGGCCTTCTGGAGCCTGCTTCTCTGTAAGGAACGGGGGGGGGGGGGGGTTCTGATGGATTGCTTGATTAATGGCTTTACTGTGGGTAAAAGGAGACGTTTGGGGTAAAGTACCTCAGAGTTGATTTGGGTAGAGGCTGTGTCAGTATTGTGTCCCAGCAAATGTCAAAACTCCCGCCGTAACGTGCCGTGTCCTTACACCCAAAGACACCGTATCATTTAATAAATACTCTTAGAGGTTAAAAGCAATGATGAAAAACAGGCAATCATGGAGGAGACAATCAAAGTTGACACAAATGATAGGGACAGGATATTCATGGGAAACAGATGATGGTGAGCACTACAGTGAGTAGGCTCATTTGAACAGGTTTGAATGTGGTAATTGTGTCGGATTGTCGGATGTGTTGGGGGAGGGAGATCCAGAGTCTGGGAACAGTGCAGCTAAAAGCCTGCACCCATCAGTGTGTTTATGCATGTCTATGGGAGAGAGAAGTATGGTTGTGCAGTCTGTTTCATCTCTGTGCGTCTCAAGGTTAATCTCATTAAGTGTCATGGGATCAGAGCATAGAGTGCAGAAAATCATTCGGCACAATTATGAAGAGAGTTTGATTACAGAGTATGTGTGTGTGTGTGTGTGTGTGTGTGTGTGTGTGTGTGTGTGTGTGTGTGTGTGTGTGTGTGTGTGTGTGTGTGTGTGTGTGTGTGTGTGTGTGTGTGTGTGTGTGTGTGTGTGTGTGGTGTGTGGTGTGTGTGTGTGAGAGAGAGAAACAGACGTATGAACTGCTTAATTACTGCATCCTCATTATAGTACTATTGTCCTGCTCTTTTCTGCCTCACCTTGGTCCTTTCCTCCTACAAATGAGACGAAATGAGCGGCGGGACAGAGAGAAAGGGATGAACCAAGGATAAAACTACAAAGCCGGAGTTGACAGGGAGATGCACAGCAATTTCCAGTTAAGGAGAGGATAGAGAAGCAGCCTGTGATAGGTAATGAGACACCAAAGACAGAACGTTGGAGGCAGAAGAGAGTTGATGATCTTAATTAATTGGCAGCCGTACCCCTTCGGATATTTCCAAATTGCAAAAAAAATAAGATTATACTCAATTTATTCTCACAAAGGCTGAAAAAAAGTCAAACATCTCATCTGTGTGCTCAGTGGGTGGAGGAACGGTGAAAAAATGACTTCTTATTAGAAATGAATATAACAGAGGAGGGCTGGGAATGGCAGCGTGTGACCCTGGTTTAAATAATTAGTCCAACACTCTACTTACACTAGAGGGGTTTGCTGAAATATTCACTTTGTGTAGTAGTTTCACTTTTATCAGCGCAGGAAGCAGTGTGTGTTCGGTATATGTGCAATGCAGATTTATTCATGTGTTTAAAGCACGTGCTTCTCGTTTTTTTACGTGTGTCTTTGTGCGTGCAAACTAACGCAAATCTGAAAAATTGGCAGCAGAATATGCTGTGCGAGCTAATTAGCCATGGAGGCGCTAGCATAGGAAAGTGAATAATCAGCGGGGAGGATGAATGAAGGAGACAAACAGGCCTGACGAGTGAGTACAGCCAACGATCCACATCACAGAGCGGAGACGGAGCTTCAGTGGACCTGTGTTTGATGGATTTAATTCCTACTGATGTGCCTCACAGAAAATTACCCCATTAAAAAATCAGCATAATGAAGCACATCTGCCTATGACTTTATTTCTTCCCCCTTTTTTCAGTGGAAGACTCTGTGTCAGTTTGGGTTTAAAAGTTCATCATTTTCTGTAGGGTGACTTTTGCTTGAATGTCAAACGCCTTAAGGGAACTTATAAACAAAGTTGGGAGGGTTTCTTTGAAAGAATCACAATTTTGCTTGTTTGGGTTTTCCCTTTCCTTCAGTGTGTTATATAGGTTTTGTGCATGTAAATGTTCTGAAAAGTCTAAAATCCTACATTTCTCTCCCCCACACTCCCAACTGCCTGACTTCCTGAACTTAGTGACCCTCACTATGTAACACTCGCTCTTTTAATGGCTAGCACATCACATTGTACGTGATAGACTAACTGGCGGGACATCTCTAAGCGGTTGACCAATCAAAAACAGAGCCGGCCAGCTAACCAATCAGAGCAGACTGGGCTCTGGTTTCAGACAGAGGGTGAAAAGAGGTGTTGCAGCACAGGCAGTATGAGAAAAATAAAGCATTGAAGGATTGGAAACATGTCACAGTAGAGGCATAAAATACAAATATGAGCCCGAAATTGAGATAATATAGGGCCCCTTCAAAACATGGCATTCTTTGAACTAAAGATTTGCTATGGTTTTATTCGAGATGCGTGAAGTGTTATAATGTGTTCATGTTGTTCACGGTTCTTTGTTTTAAAATGTATTATAACATTGTTATTGTCCTAGTAATGCAAAATGTTTGTATATGTATCAGAAGTGTGATAGTTTTTTTAATGTAATTGTTAGGGAATACTTAAACGTACTATCCCGTTACATGTAAACCGCAACTCCCCAAGCCTGCTTGCAAATAAGTCAATGTTTCTCTTGTTCTTCTTTTAGATGGATATTTTTCAGTATAAATAGTGGGTTTCACAGGTGTGTGCGTAATCAATGTGCATTATGAGGGTTAATAGAAAATGTGGATATATTTAGTTATTTAATGTTAATGCTGTATCTATTGAGGAGAAACAGAATCCCTTACAGCGGTGCGGCATTAAGGCTGTGACTAATGATGAATGTCCTGTCAGGATGTATTAGAGGCATCAACAGCACCACATACACTCTGCCTGGAAGACTGCCCAGAGGAGAGTGTGTGTGAGAGGGAGGTTAGGAGAGAAGCTGGAGAGACAGTGAAGATGATGGGAGAAGAAAGGGTTTAAAATGTGGGTAAAGAATGTTAAAGTGGGTGATGGCCGAGGCCTGAGGACTCCCAAACACTGCAAGAAACCAATTGGGACAAACCACGTGCTTCAATGTCAAAGGGGGATTTGGGTTTTGTCAGTGTCCTTTAGTTTTCTTTACCACTTGCTGGGCCATGCCACTATATAT
>NW_022987899.1:2195678-2363671 GCF_902827165.1 Trematomus bernacchii | reverse complement strand
GCTCCAACACATTGTACTGATGCTAACAGCTGCTAGCTGTTAGCAGTCGTGGCTAGCCGTTCTCGACGGCCGGTAGTCGCTGTCGTCGTCGGCCCCGGAGCCTCTGCCAGGCGGCGTGCCCCCACCAGGGAAGGTGCTGCAGCGTGTAGTGGCAAGCACCTCAGGGGTAAATCGCGGGGCGGCCAGGAGGAACCGGCTAGCCTCTTCGGCCAAAGCGCAGGGCTCAACACTAGCCGAGTTAGCTAGCGCAGCCTGGACATGCAGCCGCATGTCCCGAAGAACCAGCTCCATGAGGTAGAAGTCGGGTCCCTCCATACCTAGCAGGTCGTGCATCGTCTCCTCGTAGTAGGAAGGCTTGCTGTCCTCCAGTGCCGAGACGAAGCGGGAATGGTGAGCGACGTCCTCAGCCATTCCGTGGGGCGCACCGAGCCTCAGTCTGTGCGCACGTGGCAGCCACGGACGTCTCCAAAAATCTCCGGCATTTCGAGAAAAACAGTAAGTTCTTTGCCGTGTTCGATTCAGTCTCGGAACCTTATGAACTTATGTCGGGGTCACCAATGTAGTGCCGAGAGAAGGGAGTCGGAGGCGGTGCAATGAAGGTACAAATCTGGCTTTATTGAGCAGCAGAAATGCACATGCTGTCGGGTCGCAGCCCGAGAAGAGAAGAGAAAGCGAAAGGGACACACACACAGTAGGTACCCCGGAGGTACCGTTAACATATATGTCCGTGCGGAAACAATACCCCCAACCTGTAGTTCCTGGATTGAATTATGTAACCCCGTTAATTAGTGATCACTACAGTGTAAGTGTTTTGGTGTATGGAAGCCCAATAGACATCACTCTAGGATGTTCATTTTACATAGTTGTTTTAATTTAAAAAATAAGTAGAACGTCCTCTTTTTAATAGTTAGACATTTAGAAAATGCTCCAGGATGCACGTGCAACTCCACATTTGGTAATCAATCAATCAATCAATCAATGTTTATTTATATAGCCCAATATCACAAATGTTACATTTGTTATTACATTACATGTCACTTGTTAGACGCTTTTATCCAAAGCGACTTACATACTCAATACTGTGGACAACCCCCACAGGAGCAATTTGGGGTGAAGTGTCTTGCCCAGGGACACAACAACATGCTGACTGCAGTGGGGTTTGAACCTGTGCTCCCCTGATCCGAACACCAACGCTCAATCCACTGCGCCACACGCCTCCTCCATTTGTCTCAGTGGACTTCACAGTTTGTACAGCATATCAGTAAGAAAAGTAAGATCAACCGTCAGGGTGTGTGTGTGTGTGTGTGTGTGTGTGTGTGTGTGTGTGTGTGTGTGTGTGTGTGTGTGTGTGTGTGTGTGTGTGTGTGTGTGTGTCTGTGTGTGTGTGTGCGTGCGTGTCTGTGTGTGTTGTGTGTGTGTCTGTGTGCGTGCGTGTCTGTGTGTGTGTACATGGCTTCAAGTTTACCACCCAGAATCACTCATATAAAGCTGCTTGCTGTTGGGAAACCGCTGAGTTTCAAAGGCTATAAACGCTCTCTTTCAGTTGTAATGCCTCTGTGAGGTAACAAAACACCAAAGCAGATATATGACAGAAACAAGGCCCTGAGACATTGTATCATATACTACAATTGTATTTGTACAATGAAACGGATAACATTGAAGACCCTGTGTTTAAACATACACATTAATATGTCTGATGTACAGAATCTCAGTCTTACTTTGAAGGTGTGTCGTCATTGGTCAACAAAAACATGTCTTCCTCCTTAATACTTAAGTTTGGTTGAGAATGTGCTTAATTCCTTCTACAGCAGGGGTCTCCAACCTTTTTTAGGATGAGAGCTACTTTCAAAAAATAAAACAAGTCGTGAGCTACTTTTACTCCTCTTTTTTTTGTTTTTTGCAGTGTATATATTTAGCACATTTTAACATTATTATAAGCTGACCTTTAACCTTTGTGTGCTGTTTGGGTCTGTGGGACCCGTTTGCAGTGTTTACTAAAAGAACATGTATGCAATTTAATTATTTGAACCTGCTTTATTTGGGGGTGGACCTCACCTCCTCCAGGGGCATGCACCCCCGGGAAGATGCTTTTTTAAATGTTGAAGTGAAATGCATCCTCTGGAGCACTTTGAGCACAGACTGAATTGATGGATACAGCTCTCAACACTCAGATGAAAGGGAGCTGTATACTTTTCAATAATCCAAACATCTTTAGAATATGATCACAACCAATAACAAATAATTTAAACTTGTTTATTCTTATCTTATGTCACCTAGTTAGCATTCTTTCTTTTTATTTATGCATATTTTACTAATCACTCCCCTTTTAAACTGTTTTTAGTTTTTTTTACTGTCCTATACACATTGGAATGATTTCTTATTTTATCTATATTAAATAGATAAAGGTGTGCTCTCTCTAGCTCTCTCTCTCTCTCTCTCTCTCTCTCTCTCTCTCTCTCTCTCTCTCTCTCTAGCTCTCTCGCTCGCTCACAGAGGCTGTGTGCTCCTCCGTGGCGATGACGGCTTGCGTTAAAAAATAATAATAAACATATTTGTAAAGTGGGGGGACATGTCCCCCCTGTCCCCAGTGGAAATTACGCCATGCGTATGTGTGCGTCAAGTGCAATACATACATGCAAGTTGCAACACACAGAGTAAAACTCTGCCCCTCATGTGTTGTATAGGCTGGCACGACTAGGCTGTTCAATGGGGCTGATGTGTAGATTCTGCCAGAAGGAAAATCACTCCAATCAAACTCCTTATGAAGCGGTGCGGTGCCGCTCCACATTGCTTTTCTTCCCGACTACAACGCTGGTCCCGCAAATCAAGCAAGAACGTGATTGGTCGATATTCATTGTGGGGGTGGGGGGAGGAGGGGTGTTAGATAGATATAGAGTTGTAGTAAGTAGATAGAGTTCGCTATGATTGAGGTTTCGTTTATGCATAGGGTAGATTCCTTTAATTACATTTCCTTTTTTGTTTTGTGTATTTTTTACATTTTGGATTTGCTTGGCGAGCTACTTTTAGAACATGCCCCGCGGGCGACTCACGTTGCCCCTGCGGGCGACTAAGTGCCTGCGGGCACCGTGTTGGCTACCCCTGTTCTACAGTATCTTGTAACACCCATGTCTATTATGCATTATAATCATACTTTTAATGTATACATACTCAATTCTGATTGGTAAATGTGTTCATATTGTAAAAGTCCTATAATGAAGTGAAGATATGACAGCTTAAAGGCAGAGTGTTTATTTGCAGGACCTCAAGCACATTATGTTTCTATATTGTTTCACTGCAAAAAGAAACTATGTCTGAATAAAAGAAGCATCAGCGTGTGTGTGTGCTGTCTACACACAAATGCATAAAGAGGGGACCTATGCACTTCTTCATCACTTATTTTAAAACTTTAAAAAGCTTCTTTCATAAGCTCTGTTTGGCATTGACAAGCCTCCTGGATTCAGGGATCAAGACGGGGAAGATAGCTAACGTGCTTTACTGTGTGTGTGTCTGATGAGCTCAGCAGTTGTTGAATCAGCTAAATGTCTGATCCGAGGAAACTCTCTCTTCAGACTCAATCATTAATGAGGTACACACACACACACACACACACACACACCCACACACACACACACACACACACACACACACACACACACACACACACACACACACACACACACACACACATGCACACACAGAGACACACACACACATACACACAGAGAGACACACAGGGCCATGTGATGTACAAACTGCTGCTGTGGAATCAGATGCCAAATTGCACCCTGCTTTTCTGCCTGTCAATCAAACTGTAACAACATCTTTTATAGCACAATCTGACAAGATGCCTTACACACAGGCAAACACACCCACACACAGGCAAACACACCCACCCACCCACACACACACACACACACACACACACACACACACACACACACACACACACACACACAGACAAACACACGTCTAACTTCACTCTCATGAAAGCCTCTTACAGTATAAAATAAAAGGTCAGGGCTATCAGAGTTCAGCAGACAGCCCTCTTGTTTTTAACAGGACCTCGTTAGCCTCCTGCCTCCGGCCTCACCTCACAGCGAGCGTTTCTCTGTAAGCGGTCCACTGCTGCTCTCTTTCTACCGCCCAGTCAGCAGGACACACAACAACACAGAAAGTAGGCAGAGAAAACTTTAAATTGGACTTGATACAACGTACCTTGTATAAATGTAAATAGCAGATCAATCCTATTTTGTAGGTTGTGTCCCCCATTTACTGGGCGATATTTTATAACAAACTATTTTCATTCAGTTTTTTTAAGTGTTCCTAGTGTGTAGAGCCTTTTTAATTTGTCTTTTTTAAGTTTGATTGTCTGATAAATAAAGTTATTTTTATTAATTGATTGATTGGTTGCCTTTCTTTGGATTTTAAATGTGGGAAAGTGCTGGTTCTCTTAAGATTTGAAGGTTTATTGTCATAACATAAACACAACTACGGTTTAATTATGCAATGTATGAAAAACGTAGATCGCAGGTTTATATTATGTATTTATTTAAACAAGGACCATGCATACAAATACATTAATCTCAGAAGAGAGAAGATATGAATTATGCCAGATCATAGCTAATAGCTCATTTCCATCTGCAGTCCTCAGGCAGGTACATAACAATCAACAACTCTATCACACAAACAATTACACAACATGATTTAAGTACAGGTCAATAAAATAATACATAGTACAGTTAAAATATAATATTACAATACAGTAAAAAATTTCCTCAATAGTTGGAGAGGAGCAAGCGACACGGCGCCATCTTAGTTTACGCTTTAAGCTTTAAGGCATGTCTCAACTTTTCAGCATTAAGTTAAAAGCAAATCAAATATATATCAGACTGAAATCATTAACTGAAAAATGACTTATTCTCCGATCCTTTAAGCCAAGTTTATTCTTTGCTCATTAAGTGTAGAAAATGTATATTCTAACATTGTATCACAGGTAATACGAGCATTCAACAATCAGATGTTGTCTAGCAACAGTCAGTATATATTTGTCTATCTGCATTTGATATGTTATTATGTTTTACAATCTTTTCCAAAAATAACATGTTTAAGGTTCATTATATTTCCTAATTGCTATATTTATATACACACTCTATTAAACTTGTTTTGCATACAGACACATGTACTGTAAAACGCAACTACAATGCACTCCTATAACTATAAAAGGGGCTTCTTCAGCAGACACCTGTGGACACACTTCTACCTAATGAGACAAGCCACATTGTCCCTACTGTAGCATTAGTGGAGACATATTGAGGTTGTGTTCAAAATCTTGTTACTGTACAAATGATAAAACTCCTCACAAGAGAATTAGAAAAAGTACAAGTTAAAGTGAAAACGCAGCCAATTGTCAGAAACCAATTTACGCGAGTGGCGGGTGGGATGAATTACATTTTCTTTTTAATGAGTTTAAAACAGCAATACATTAGGTAGTAATATATGCGTATGCATGACTATGTTCATTTGATTAAAAAAAACTATTTCTTAAATGTCTTTAGAAAATATAAAGAGAGGGGCAATTTGTGAGCTAATAAGAAGATGGAAGGAACTTTTTATCAATTAGAAGTGTACAAAAAAAGTATGTCAGCATGAAGCACTGCCTAATTAAAGACTTTCATTCCACTGGAGATAACCAGCATTTATGAAATGTTACACCTGTTCTGACAATGTGATTGCTAAACATAAAACTCCAAACAAATCAAGCATTCATTCTCCATAACCATTAAAAAGCATAAAAGGTGATTAGCTCTAAGGAGTCACTCATTTTCTGTGAAGAAAGTTATGACGAGGTGCCATCACCAATGTTTGATTTGTTGGCTTACACAACACTTTTCAGTAATGTAATCTAAGTGCACATTTCCAATTCAACCCTCCTATTGTCTTCGTTTGCCCCCCTTACTTTGGTGTTCGCGGTCAAATTTGACCGGTCCTGTTTTAACTGCTATTACATTAACACAAAAACCATTAATCATCACCAAATTTCATTTAACACCCTTTCAAACTGTAAATATTGTATCAGACTACTGAAAAACTGCAGTAAATATACAAAGAACAGACACTGAACATGTATTGCGTGTGCCAGGTGTGATCCATGTGGGGGGATGGGCACATAAGAGCGGGAAATGTGTCAAATTGTTCTGTGTGTGTGTGTGTGTGTGTGTGTGTGTGTGTGTGTGTGTGTGTGTGTGTGTGTGTGTGTGTGTGTGTGTGTGTGTGTGTGTGTGTGTGTGTGTGTGTGTGTGTGTGTGTGTGCAGGGTTGGGTTGTAACGGAATACATGTAACGGCGTTACGTAATCAGAATACAAAAATCAAGTAACTGTATTCAGCTCGCGTTACATTTGAAAAACGAGTAATCTGATTACAGTTACTTTAGTAAACCTGGAGTGAATACATTTTGGATTACTTATTGGAATTATTGGTGGAAAGATTTCCTCACAACATTTAATATTCATTACTAAAGGTACAGCCGAATCATCACAGCGCACAAAACCTATTACCGCCGCAGATGGACCAAAAAAGGGAGCGTTTGAAAAACATGTGCGGGTCCGCTCAGTGAAACAATAACAACGAAACATGGAGGAACAAAAGTCTGCGTTGAAATCGTGGCGATATCGACACCACAGGAAAACCTCCTTCACTTCATGAAATCTCTGCAGCACCAGGAGGCAGCGGGAGGGTTAACTCAGCCTCGCCAACCTCGCTAACGCCAGTGTTGGCGTGTGCCAACACTGGCAGGACAGAAGGCGACACACCCATTCTAAGCCGTGTCCCTCACTCCTCACATCCCAAGCTGCATCCCCAAAAAGTGTATTATGTTGTTACATCGTTTCAGATGTTATGTTTCAGTTGTGCTCTTGATAAGCAATTAAAACAGTAAAAACACGTTCAGTTTCCTTTTGCTTTTTGTGTCTCCTGTACACCAAAACATGCCCATCTGTGATGGAAAAAGAAAGTAATCCAAAAGTAATCTAAAAGTAATCTGAATACGTTCTTTTTTAAGACACGTAACTGTAACTGTATTCGGATTACTTTCAGAGCCATTTATTCAGTAATCAGTAACTGATTACATTTACAAAGTAACCCTCCCAACCCTGTGTGTGTGTGTGTGTGTGTGTGTGTGTGTGTGTGTGTGTGTGTGTGTGTGTGTGTGTGTGTGTGTGTGTGTGTGTGTGTGTGTGTGTGTGTGTGTTTTATCTGATCCGGATGGTTACTAATTCCTTTTCTTTATGGCGGTCATTTTTGACCGGGAACACAGGGTGTTACAAAGTTGACTAAATCATCCAAAATTCAATGAAAGTGGTGATCAGCAATTGTATATGTTCAAAATGTCTACTGTGAAGGATATCATAAAGCCTTAATGCAATCGAATGTAAAACAAAAAAGTTATGATTGATGAAATTAGTAAATCGGTCAGATTTGACCCGAAGACAACAGGAGGGTTAATAGAACATTATTTATGTTCCTCCTGTTTATAGGCCTTACTAATATGTGTTGGACCTTGCTTGCTGGCATACAGAAGGGTCTTAACTTTGTTAGTGGGGGTAAAGTCCAGTAACAATTTGGATCTTTGCCCTAAAGCAGCATATGCCTTCCCATGTTTTTAATGGTTATGGTGGATCTCCGTGAGCTCCACATCTTTCCTCCTTTTAATCAGACTCTTCAATAGCGCCATTTTATTATTTTACTTATGGTGATCTGAAGACGTTTTCTCAGCCATTATAAAACACACGCATTTTGGATGCCCGGGGTGTACAATTGGCCGCAGAGTAAGCTATGTTGTTTATCCAAGTTTTACGGGGAAAATAATCTGTCAAGAGGTCAAGTTCATTGCACCTGAATTAGCTGGGGCTACCCACCTGTCACTGTTAAGGCTTCCTACCTCTTCAATGTGCAATATTCAAGTCCTTGATATCATTTTAGATGGGCCAATATATAAATGTACCCTCAAGGCAGTGAAAACATGTTTGCTGTAAAGAAGGAAATTGTGCATGGGGTCTTATATATTTTATTTATATAACTTATTTGCTACTACCTGACCATTTGCACTATTGTACTTCCTGTTTATTTTTAATTTATTTAATAAGAGACGCAAAATGAGAACATTCCAATATGAAGTCAATCTAAATTAATAAGTGTTTCAATTGTCCCAGTGGTTGGAGAGATCCTCCTCGAACCATAGGGGTCACATTCCTGTTGTGTAGCTATTCAGTCCTGTTGCGTGACTAAGCATATACAATACTCGAGCGCCCTTGAACACTGTTCTGAATAATTGCTAACCATGGGGGGACTGGCAGAGAGCTAAGCTAAAACGCAGGAATTAATAAAGTATATATTATTATGAACCTTAGGGAGGCATAATCATAATCATTGCCATCTCCATGCTTTCCATGTTAATCCTTATCTTTGGCATTATTAGCTGATATTATTATTATCACTGTTGCCAACTCTGTCACTATGGTAACTACTAGTTGCCAAGATGCAGAGATTCAGGGTGTCAGACATCATGAGGCGTTTCCTCCACCTTACCTCACCTCTTCATAACCCCTAACAATGCAATCAGAATCAAAATGCTTTAATAAACCCAGGGGACATGATGAAGATATCTGTGCGGCCTTAACAGTTCGGAAGCCATTGAAGGAATCTCTGTAAACGTTGATGAGACATTGCCCAAACAGTCCGGAGGCCATCGATGGAAACGTTGCCATAAGATGTATCCTGGTGCAGCCATGTTTCCATAAAGTATACTCAAATACATTCCATATATGCCGTCTCACTCTAAGCTAAGGCCATTAGCTCGTACATTTCATTAGCCAGTGATCTTATGTTTCCCATGATGAGAGGGGCGAGACACGGCTTATATCTACTTTTCTCCATAAATCTGGACCCAGCTCTCCTCATTTGTCTCTTTGTTTACGCCAACATCCTCTCTGTCCTTCTCCAGACTTCAGTGGGAATATTTGAACACATATTTTCATATTTGATATACATTTGTTTTTATATTCTGGTTTGTGGGAAACAGTATTTCGATCTCTCTCTCTGTTCACACAAACTGGAAGATTGACAATAAAGTTGACTTTGACTTTGAAAAACTAAAAAAGTCTAATAAAACAGACTAATAAATTAGGATTAATGTGAGAGAAATATGTAATTTGCAGCGATTTGTCGTGAAATTCAAGGAATGGCGTAAAGTTATTTTTGACCAAATGTCAGCTGACTGTGGTATAATGCTGACCAGGGTGTGCATCATGTACAATCTACCCGTGCACCTCCACTAAACCAGTGTTTCCAGAAAGGGAGAAAATGTCTGTCTGAACAATCTACTGTTATGTGCTATATGTGTGGAACGGAAACTCCGGACAATGTATAGATCTGATTCACAGACTGAGTTTAATGCAGAACAAATGGATCATGTGAGTGTGTGTGTATATGGGAACTTGTGTCTTTGTAAATATGTACGTTCAACTTTGCCCGAAGAAACAACAGCTAAACAGAGTGCTGAGCTGTCGGGTGGAAGCAATAAGCTGAGAACCATGACAAACTCCTAACAGGGGTTTCCATATCAGAGCGATCAATATGTCTGGTTCAAGCAGAGAGAGCAGAAGTATGACTGAGTATATGTTTGAGTGTGTGTGCGCGCACACTGTGAGACACGACTGGACTCTGGATTTGTCATAGATATCGACTCAGTTCACTGCCACAGCAGCAAGAAGCTGAGTAGTGGAATCATTATTTTGACAGTTACAAACCGCCTTCAAACACACATACTCCTGCACAAGGGCTAAAAACAAGAATACACTCAGACAAAATAACATGAGACACTTCAGAATGACATGCCTCATGCGTTCCTCACAGTCAAGTTGACATCAGATTAATTCATTCCTGTACATCCTACACACACACAATTAAGTGCAAATCAACGCAATGAACAGTTGAGTTGATCACACACACACACACACACACACACACACACACACACACACACACACACACACACACCCCTCCAGAGGCCAGAGTTCCTAACCTTGTCACAGTCTGCTAGAGCGGCACATCGATCAATGTCCCAATGAGGATGGTAAGGATGAAGTCGAGAGGTGAAAAACAAAGAAAGGACAGGAGAGGTTTACACACTACTATAGAAAAGTACTCAATGTTTGACGGGTGTGATCAGAAGGAAACTTTACACCAACAGGGAATGGGAACGTGATATTATCAACAGCAAGTCAGCCATCTTTTGAGGAAACAAGCAACCACAACCCATTGACTAAACCTGTACGGTGAGCCAAATGTAACGTCATTTTTCACAACTTGTTTTAAGTAATATCACTTTCAAAAATAGGGCAATTGGATTACATTGTATACTTGTATAGCAACATGGAAACAAGGGAGTGGCACCTCTAAAACATTTTTTAAATGTGTTGACACACCAAACACCAGAGATGTGCTAGCATTAGTAACACTGATCCAAAGTTTCTACTCTTAATTCATAAGGATAACTGTCATTTATTTACTTTAGTTCAGTAAAATGTGTAAAAGAAAATGTGTAAAAAAAAGTGTATGACAGAGTGGAAACTGAATTTCCCCCTCGGGGGATTAATAAAGGTCCATCTTCTTCTTCTTCTAAAACAATGCTCCTGTTTCAGCCGAGAGCTTCTGTTGTTAAGGGCAATCATATATATTCTGTACTTTATTTGTTTGAATCCAAAAAAGCCGAAAGATGACCAGAAAAATATTATAGGTCTTAAGGGTTTCTGCCATTACTATAGATTAAATCAGGACATCCCAGAATGCACCGTGGTTCCCATTCCCAAAATATCGTTTTGATCCTTTTTCTATCTATAAACTGAAGTACTGTGAGACTGATGACTTTTGTGATTTTGTAATGATGTAGCAATGACCTATATTTCACAATAATCCTCTGCCTTTAGGCCATCATTGCATGATTGAGGATTGGAGCAAAAACACACAGTGGGGATGAATGAGAGAATGTGAGTGGGATGGCAGGCCCAGAAACACATTTTTTGAGCATTCACATTAAGTGACAAAAGGAAGAAAGATGAATAGAAGAGTAAAAAATAACAATGTTACATTGGGAAAACACTAGTGAGAGAGCAAACAGCAAGAGCAGAAGAAGAAAAAGTAAACACTTTACAGAAAATATAGCTGAAGAAAAAAAACGAGTTGGTTTTGCTGGAGTTAAGGTCTGGAAGTGGAGTGTTTAAGCTCAGGGCAAAAAGGAAAATGAAAACAGGGTGCAGCGGTGAAAACATGGCCTTTCAAAGAGTAGGTGTTGCCAAACCTAAAGTTTGGGGACAATTGAGCTGCCACCTGAGTAAATGGTGTTAAAACACTTCCTAGATTCCGAACGCTTGCTATTTTCCTGACACAGAGTGTACTAAAAGCCCTTTTTGTTAAAGTTTTTGACACAGAAATTGAACTTGCAAGTGTTTAGCGGGTATTGAGAAAATGGGAGAGAGCGGAATGACTTTGTGAAGAAGGGAGGGTTAAAGAAGTGGAGTTAGAACAGTGGAAAAGGTAGCGAAGTGAGGAAAATAAATCAAGTAAGTTCACAGGGTTTATTTGCCAATAGAACAAGATAGATACCAAGTATGAAGGTATGGTGCAAAATGTGAGAGCTTGTAAAACCTGATGTGAGCACTTGCAGAAAAACAATCTGAGCATGTGTGCATACATTTACACTTGTATAAAATGTCCACATGTCTGTGAACCAAATTTGAAGTCACAGAAGAAAAAATAAAGTTTTGTAGCTTGTAGAAAAAAAATGAACTTAATAATGAAATGTTCACTTGCAGAAATAAATATATTTTTTAAATATATTTTCCATTACAACTGCAACTTGGTTATTACAACCTCTCAAATTAGTCATTACAACTTCACGAATCTGCTCAGTGGTCGACGGATCTGCGGCCTTGACTTTTGCTACACTTCTTGCGATGAATGTGTCGCTAAAGTAATTTTCACCTGTAGATGTGGGGGAGGGAGGGGGGTTGGAGCGAAGGGGCGGAGCTATCAGAACGACGAGGCGCAAGCTCGGGTCAGTCACACACAAGTGACTACTGTTGCCCCTTTCACACCAACGCAGCTCCCGTTCTAGCTCCGTGCTTCGCTCACAACAACAACAATGGGGGACTGCGTCGGGTCGATGATCTTTTAATCACAAAGCCAGATTAAATTAAATAACTATTTCTTCAACCTTATACTTTTCTCCAGAGTGCCGTGGTTCATTGTTTGTAATGTGTTACAGCGGCATTTACCGACCGCTGTAGTGCTGCTCGTCCACTGGAGTTTATTCTCCCGTTAACTCACAGCAGCGGCCGCTGTAAAGTAGGCCTATTCACTGTCTGACTGTCACACAAGCAGCTGATACATATCCCCAATTCCCCAAGTGAATGTGTTTCAGTATGAATTGACGCTGTTTGGCATCACAACGCTGTTATGAAAGTTTCTCTGGTATAAAATGGGTGATGTTAGCATAGCAACCGAAGCTAAACTGACTATATTGACTAGGCTACTTGTTGCTTGTTGCTTTCACTTGTGGCATAAGCCGTTTTCTACAGGCACATTTTACCGGCGTATTTTTCATTATGATTCTACTTGTGATAGTCGGACATGACAACCTGTGCAGCCCATGTATTGATTCCATCCGATAGCTGCTATAATACAAAACAAAACGTCTGCCCCCTCCACAATGATCAATAACAGCGAACGGATGGTCAAAGTAAGGTACAAATAAACAGAATCACACGAAGCCTGGTTAGTGTTGCCTGACTTTATAAAGTGTGTGTTTTTTTACAAGTGTGTGGTTGCGTTCTAGTCACTTTGCTCAGCGCTACTGCTTGTTACAACTTTTATTTGCCGTACTCTCCATAAACTGTTAGTTCAGGTTAATCTCGCCCCCCTCCGACGTAAGCGTGACGTATGCGGTTCTTGCCTCTAGACCGACACTTTTGTCGAGCTTGGTAAGAACCGGTTTTCGGGGAAAAGAGCCGGCTCCGCTGCGGCTTGAACAGGAAAGACCGGTGCTTATCAGGCACAAGCTCCGAACCGCCCCTGGAACCGCGTTGGTGTGAAAGGGGCAACATACGGGGCCCTGCAGACATGGCTGTGTGACTGACCCGAGTTTGCGCCTCGTCGTTCTGATAGCTCCGCCCCTTCGCTCCAACCCCCCTCCCTCCCCCCACATCTACAGGTGAAAATTACTTTAGCGACACATTCATCGCAAGAAGTGTAGCAAAAGTCAAGGCTGCTGATTCGTCGATTTATACTGCCACAGAGCAGATTCGTGAAGTTGTAATGACTGATTTGAGAGGTTGTAATAACCAAGTTGTAATGGAAAATATATTTTAAAAATATATATTTTTCTGCAAGTGAATATTTCATCACTACAAGCTACACAACTTTTTTTTCTTCTGTGACTTCAAATTTGGTTCACAGATACGTGGATATTTTATACAAGTGTAAATGTATCCACACAAACTCAGATTATTTTTCTGCAAGTTCTCACATCAGGTTTTACACGCTCTCGCATTTTGCGCCATATCTACCTTCATACCAAGGTACATTGGTAAGACGGGAATGAATCAAACGAGGAAGAAGAACAGATTGGTTGTAAATGCAGAAAAGTAAACCTGATGAAGTCAAGTTGGGTCCTTTATAGAAGGATAAGTTATGAGAGAGACAACACAATGGGATGATTTTTAGATGCAAATGTGTGGAACAGCAGTTGAAAATGCCTCAACACGTAGAGAGATCCGAAGAGAGGAGAAAGTAGTAAACATGTCCCTGCAGTCACAAATGAATGTGTTGTCAAATTAGATTATCATTATCATACTCATTAAACTGTCATTACTAGCATCACAAGCACAGATGCCACTTTATTTGTCTCACTCATGTCCCCCTTTTACCAAATTGTGTCCCGATCATGTTGTTTGTGTAAAGAACCCGATTAGAAGACCTCCTAGGAACTAAAGCACTTGAAGCTTTGAAACTATTAATGGAAAATGTAGTGTATTTGTAGACATGTCACCAATAGATTTCAATGACAACTTACAGTTTGACAATAGCTTGCAGAAGACAGACCTCAAAAGCAGACAAAAAAGGGCAAAAGTCAATGAAATGAGGATAGGTTTTGGAAGAGTTACAGAGTTGTTTTAAACTCTAATGTAACATAGGTAGTTGGGTCTGATCAATGTGGTGGAATAGACAAGATCAAAAACAAACCAAATTATTCAGTCACATCAGCAAAGTGGATGGGGAAAGACCAGCTATACTGGACATTGTTTAAGAGAAAGAGGATGCTCGGAAGAACTACAGGAGCTGAGGGTAAAGACAGTCAAGGACAGGTCAGGGGAAGAACTTCTTGGTCGGAGAGAGTTGTTAGCCCGAGCATTGAACTGAGAGTAACAGGCTTGGGGTGAAGAGCTAAGACAACAGGCTCAAGCTGACAACTGAGAGAAATGCACTGCAGGTGGGAAGCTCATGGACACAGTCCTGGGTCAAGGCTCAGGGTCAGGAGAAACACCCCCCAAAGAGTAACTTGGAAAGGCAAACACAGGGAACTCAAGTACAAGGACCAAGAGAAACCAAATTGTTTAAGAAAAGAAAAATCAGATGTACAGGTTGGACATCGAGTAGCACTAGAAGACTGACAAGAAGCCAATATCTGCAAGTACAAATTGAACCTAAGAGATATCACTGGAGTGTTGCAGGCATGACATACTTGTCTAGGCTGACCCAGAAATAAACATTGCAAGGGTTCCCTCAACAAAGAGTAATTTTTCAATTGGATTTCAAAATTGCAGAAAAGTTTGTGGCAAACACATGGCTGTGAGTCACCACCGCTATGCCAAAAACTGACTTGTGTACGCAGTGATGACGTTAAATTGCCTTAATTAGTCATTTGTTGTTTTTCTTACCCATAAACGCATCGGACATTTACGTGAAAACCTATGTGAAAATCAAGGAATGTTTTTCAGGACTCATTCGTGCAACACTTTTCCGGTCGAATGTAAATATTGCTGACTATAAAGAGCACAGAAGACATTATACAAAGATGTGTGCCTTCCATAGGATTGTTAGGACTAAATAACTAGTTGAGGAAACATGTAAGGTAAGGTGACACAATTTAACACTTTGCTATGTTTGCATGTTATTGTAGAAGTCTTTTCAATATGTGAAGCGAACTGGGAAGACATCGGACAGACAGTAACAATCAAGGGACTCCATCTGCCAGAACGAGCATCTTCTACACCTCCTTCGCTCCGCCTCCACTTACTGTCCTCGAGCCGTAGCACATACACTAAGTGATCTTGACAGTACTTATGCCCAGCAGGAATGCGCCTCCTCGCTCCACCGCTCTGGCTATATGGTAGATGAGGACTTTGAGTCACTTCAGATTTTTAGGAAGGAGTCCAAGGGGTGCGGCAGAGTAAAATGATCCTCTTCTCCCCACCGGCAGTGGAAGATTAGTTCCAACCCCCCGCCTGGGTCCAGTTTTAGCTCTCTGCTCTTCTAAATCAAGTATACTACCTGCTAAATCAGGCTGTTACGCAACAACACACTGGTTTCTTTGTCTCTCTCGCAATCTTTCTCGCTTTCTTCCTCCCCCTTACACCTTCTCTGTTCCATGTGTCAGTTTCTCCATCATTTTGCTTCTCCTTTCCTTCTCTTTTGTTTCCCCTACTTTCCCTCAGGCTGTAAAACTAGAAGGCCATGGTATGGAGGTGTGGTGCTAGTGCCATCTCTTGACTAAATAGAGGTTGTGAGGTTGTGATGGTGCCAGAGTGAGACAAGAGAGAGAATGTGGGTGGGGGTGGCAGCGCATAAACCACATGTTGGAGGGTTAGGGTTAAACCTAACCCTAACCCTCATTATTGAAGGGGCTGCCTGAAACTGTACCATTTAACGCACATCCTAACCCCTTCTTCTTGTATTGGCTAATCTTCAAAGAAATAGTTTAATGAGGCCCTATTATGTATATTGTGTTATATAGGTTTGTGTGCATGTAAACGGTCTGCAAATGCTAAAATCCCTGTGTTCCCTGCCTGCAACGCCTCCATTGGACTCCTTTGTTTACTTCTGGAACAAAGTGACATCACTATGTAACCCCTGCACTTCCATTGGCTACCAACACATTGTACTTGATAGGCTGGAGGTGGGGCATCTGTAAATGGTTGACCAATCACAACAGAGCTGGCCAGCTAACCAATCAGAGCAGACTGGGCTCTGGTTTCAGACAGAGGGTGAAAAGAGGTGCTGCAGCACAGGCAGTATGAGAAAAATAAAGAGCTTTTTGAACATTAAAACATGAAAAATGTCACATTAGAGACACAAAATACATATAAGAACCTAAAAATGAGCAAAATAAGTCATATTTAAGCAAACTGTTCACCCTAGTTTCTATGGGAGAACCAGAAGGATTACTCCGACTCAGAAGATGGGCTTTTCTCTCAGTGCTTTCCCCTCATTTCTTCTGGGTTCTTGTTTGCTCTGTTGTATAAATCTTATTGTCTTTTGTTTTGTTTTGACATTGACTTTCTCCTCAGAAGATTCAGTGGTCTGCACAGCTGCACATCAAGAGAGACAAGATATGTTACAAAACATCTTCCCCTCACAGCAAATCGAATTGTTATTCAACCTTGATGCAAAAATAGAAGCTTTTCCCACAAACTTTTAACTGTAGTCATTCACACATAAACATATGCACGCACATACACACTTTCTGTTCAAACAGAGGAGGTCGTAATAGTATTGGTAACAGTGCATTAAAAATGTTTGCATAAATTCTCCATTCATATTATGCCCACTAGTGCGGGTAATTGAGATTGTGTTGCGATGTATGAGGTGGAATACAACCACTGTTGTCCCTGTTTAGCTTGGTGATCTATATTCAGAGAAAATGCCGAGATAACACTCATTTGCTTCAACAAATGCTCACACACACACAAATGCTCACACACACACAAATGCTCACACACACACAAATGCTCACACGTAAACAATCACACATTTGTTTTACTTTGCTTGTTAGGATTTCCATCTATTGGTAGTTAATTCCAAACTGCTGAGCTTAAGGTAAACCAGCTGTTACCACTGAACTTGCATTTTTCAAGGATAAACACACATGCACACACACACACACACACACACACACACACACACATACCATGTATACATCACTTAGGGGACATTACATTGACTTACATGCATTTCCTGGAGACTTATCCTAACCTTAACCATAACCAACACATGCCTAACCCTAACCCTTACCCTAACCCTAACCCTAACCCTAACCCTTACCCTTACCCTAACCCTTACCCTTACCCTAACCCTTACCCTAACCCTAACCAAGTCTAGATAAACGTTGTTTTCGTTGTTATCCATCCTTTC
The DNA here is from genome assembly GCF_902827165.1 of Trematomus bernacchii. NCBI lineage: Eukaryota > Metazoa > Chordata > Actinopteri > Perciformes > Nototheniidae > Trematomus > Trematomus bernacchii. The sequence continues at coordinate 2,346,207 of NW_022987899.1, read as the reverse complement.
AAGATAGTTCACTCAAGAATATAAACCTTGCGGTGGCCTTAGAGAAAAAGTGAGAGGTTTACCCAATGCATTGTCTGAGACCCATGAATATAACTTTTTGAATATGAAAGCATGTAAACATGTCACAAAAGAGGCACTAAATACAAATATGAACCTGAAAATGAGCATTATATATCCTCTTAATAAACTCTTACTATCCTTAGAGTTATGCCTCAGCTATTTCATTTGTTGAAACAAACCGGATGAATATTTGTTTTTCACCATGTTAATCACAGAAGTAAAACATTTGAAATAATCCTTGCTTACCATAAAAAAAACACAGTAATGTTGATGTATAGTGTATTTAGATTCATGGCTGTAGACTACCGTTGTCGTTGTAAGTAGAGAATCAATCACTGATGATCAAGTGAGACAGACTTTATTTCACAGCCACCAAGCGCATATGGTTGTCAAATGTTGTTAATCTCAAGAGTAAGCAATTAAAACCCTTCTTAGGTCACTTAGAGAACTCTTATCTTACGTTTTAAATAAGTCAGACACACACTTGCACTGCTTGCACACACTCACTCACACAAAGGTTCTTAATCCACATTCCATATTGTAGAATCTTGTTTAAATGTTGTGGACAGCAGCACATGACTGTAGTCAAAGTATACATAGTATATTGTAGGGGCTAGTTATACTACTTAGTTTTTCAGATTCTTTGTACACATAGTAGCAAAGTTTCCTTAAAATGTTGCTCAAGATTAGTGTCGTTCAAAGTTCAGACCATCATCAAAGACGGCCTGTACTACAAAAGCTTTTGGGAACAGATTTATACTGTAGCTTATTGGATGCTTCCCCAGCGACCTTTCAGTATACATTCTCAAGTTCTATCAACAAACTTTGCTGTGGATTGTACCTGGGGTGGTAAGGAAAGGTTGTTGCGTATGCTTTCAATCTCCTTGACTCTTGAGCTATAGATAGATGGATGTATTGATAGATAGATAGATTTGTCTCAAGTTGGGAAATTGGTCAACGTGGCTAGATTGATGTATCATCCGATATATTTAAGAAAAGATTTTAAAATGCTAGACCTATGTCATATTCACATTCACTGTCCAGTGTGTCCTTGAAGAGTGCGTGTGCCTCAGATGGTCGAGTGTAGAATTGACAAATGGGAAAAAAACCTGATGTCACGTAAATCAGAGAGCTGTGTATGGAATTGCCATCAGCCTAGGTGTGTTTTGCAGCCAGTCAGACACATTAGGGCACTGTGCACTATCAAGGACACGCTGCATTAACTGACATGATTCACTTTATCGAAAGAATTAGACAGGTAAGGCAACAAAAGCATCACCAGTGCAGAAAATGGACCAAAGCAAGTCAATAAGCAAGTTACTGATTGTTGTTACCAGTGCTGTCAGTATATGCTGTCCTGAGGTAAACAGATGTATAGATGTTTAGGACATTGACCATGATTTTTGTGACTACAAATCTCTCTTGACATGTTTATTTTATAATGAAAAACATGTATTTGTAATCACACATTAAAAAAGGTCATTCAACAGTCATTAAATATGATTTTTCAACCTTGAAATGTAGTTAATGGATGGAAAAGGAAAAATGACTATCCTTGCCTTCTTGTTTGATATGTCACAACGTCAACTTGTACTACTTCTTTTACTTTGAGAATGACATTTGAATGTTAAAACAGGAGCCATGAGGGACTGGGATGGTTGGGCTGCGAAGAGATGTCAGATATTTTTCAGGATAATGTCCACAATGGGCTATCCACCAGTCTTATATCAGGGTGTCAATGGCAGATGATGAAGAGCTTCTGCTATCAATGTTGAGGTAATATCTGGAGCCATAAACAGTCACTATATTCCTTCTCAAGATCCAAATATACATAAACACTCTCACCATTACTCTTGTAAAGCAATAAATAACGTTAACGGTAACACTGATAGACTTGTGAAGGCGTTTCAGCTAATTGTAATAGATAAATGGATAAAACAGCAGGAAGCAGCTGACACTTATTTTGTCAAAGCAGTGTGAATAACAAAGGCACCAACTTTAAAGATATGGGAATTCTTCTCGTTTGGTTATTTTACCCCCACAATGCAGATGTATTCCAATCAGTTTTTCTCTATGGTAATAACATACCTGCCTGCTTTAGGCTTAGGTTATCTCTTTGCCTCATGCCTGCTAAGGAGGTTACATTTTTGGCTTTGTTTATCTGTCAGCAGAGTTGCAGAAAAGCTTCTGGCTTGAGTTTCATGAAACTGGGTGGAAGGGTATAGAATGGGCTGTGGGGAAGACGAATTAAATTCAGAAAAAGTGCATGAAAAGGAATTATGTTTAACTTTTGTTTGATCGATTTAAGCTGCATGTGTGTTGTCGCAATAATCAGGGAAAATATGGACACATCTGAAGTGTCAGTTTAGCTCTATGTGCCGGGTATGGATTGCCGTTACTGGTGCATGCGTCCTGAGGTTAAAGGTAGGGTAGGTAAGTTTGAGAAACCGGCTCGAGATACACTTTTTGTTATATTCCATGGAATGCTCTTAACATCCCGATAGCAATGAATATCTTGAGTGCTTTGACAAAAAATCCATAAAAAAATGTCATCTGTGGAAGCCGTAGTACTGTAAAAAGTACGACCAATCATTTTAGCCGGCCCGGCTAAAATAACTGGATGGCCTACCTGCCTGTCAGCCTTCCATCTGTGCACAAACTTATCTCGTGCCCTCATTGGTCATGTGCGCGTTCGTGTGTGTTGGAGGAGGGGCTCTATAAGGAAGTGGCAGATTTTCTCCGGTTGTGTATTTTCAAATTCTAGCGATCTCGAGCTGGTTTTCTCAAACTTACCTACCCCACCTTTAACTGGTAAAAAGATTTTAACTCTAAATGAGGACATTGACCATGATTGTTGTCACTTGAAATCCCTCCGAAACTTTGTGTTTCACTTTTGTTAACGTTGCAAGATAATGGTATTGTGGTGCATTTCGTGTCGCAGTAATCAGGAAAAATCATGGTTTCTGACTGAGAGGAGAACATGCCATGGAGTCAGAACAACTACTACATTTTAAACAATCACTACAAATGCATGACGGCCAAGGCCATAACCAACCAGTCAACAGTGTCTCAGTGTGATATTTTCAAAAAAGAGGGAAATTATAATCACGATATCAAGTTGAAAGATTCTGTGTTTTTTCATCTCCACAACTGGGAATACTTGTCGTTGCAAGGAATCCAATTTGAAGATATGTTGCCCAGGTTTATTGTTCGATCACAAGTGATTGACATGGTTTTGTTAATGGGTGGTCTGACCCAGAAAACACACACGCACACACACACACACACACACACACACACACACACACACACACACACCAAAGCGTAGATTAACCCTGTGTGTCAAGAGTGGAGCAATCGATCAATTACTGAGTAGCGCTTCCCCATTTAGATCCACTTCACCCACAGGGTCATTTGATTCAATAATAACTTTTTTACACCGATAAGCTCCATGTTTTCACAGAAAAGTCAATATACACACCTTAATGAGCACACACACTGGCACATATGTACATCCAATCCAACAATTAGTCACATAAACATGCCATTGAAGGTTTTCCTGGTGATAATTGGACTTCTGGGAAGGCTGTGGGTGTACAAATCAATCAGCGCTACAGACGTCAGAGTTGAGGTAACTCTTTTTTTCTCTTCCTTTTGTTGATTGAAAGAGGTCTACTGGGTCAGAAAGACATGTAAATTAATTCTCCTTTGCACTAGTCTGCAGCTACATGTGTTTCCTTGTTTTTCATGAAGGTATATGCTTTCACGGACATAAACAGTGGCTATGAGCTCTGTAAATTGGAACCTCCAGCCAGGCGGTAGCTTGCCTGTCACACATAACCAGCATCACACAGGGCTAACCGGGCATTTCAAACGACAATAGTTCTCAAAATCTAACTAGGCGCTTGTCATATTTCCTGGCAGCTGCTGCTCATCCAGTCCCAAGCTGATGACAGCATTGACGGGGGCAGAACATGGACAGAAGGCGTCAGCATTAGCTTAAATCCTGTTTCAAATGGTTTGGCAGCATATTATGGGAATGTGAGTGAAGGTGGTGTCTGTTAGCCTCGGAGGCTGAAGTTATTGAGGCCAGTGGTTGCCTAAAAGATCTCTGTTCCATGATACCATTAATAGGGAGTCATGACTGTTGGCCCTCTCCATATGGTGAACTCACCTTCAGTACTGATAGCAGAGTCCACGCGTTAGGATGGACTGGCATTTAAACAAAAGGATGGGCTGGGTTTTGTAATAATAATAATCAGAATCATACCATGGACTCATCCCTTTCCTTTCTATTCACCAATTTCCCTTCCCTCCTAATCCTAACCCACATCCCTTAATCCATTCAACTTCTGTTCCCGTCTCCCTGTATCTCTTCCTACTCAATCTGGTTCATACCTCTCCCACGTCTCTAATCTTAACCCTAGGTAATGTCTGGTGCCTGTTATCCACTTGGACAGAAACATGCACCACACACAGAACCCACAATGGTTGTCCCTCCGACCTTTCTTTGGTACCTCCTCCCATACCAGCCTCCCAGAAAACATCCTTCTTCTGACCAAATCTCCTCTTTACATCCATTCATTTGTCATCAAAATGCTATACTCCTGAATTTCCATTTAAATCTTCAAAAAAACATATTTTTGTGGAGTGGTCCTTGCTAGTAATCAATGCCTTTGTTGTAATGGTATCGTCATGCTATATCTAAAAATAAGATGATGCAATTTGGCCTCAAGCCTTTGACAGAAAGTCCTCAATATGTATGAATGTATACATGTATTCATATCCAAAGCACACCTTGAACAAACTCGTTTTTGAGTCCCAGAAGCGCTCAATTTTTTTTTGCATTTTTGCACAAAACTTATTGCTGAATTATTTTTGCATTATGGCATCTCTTTAAATTCAGTGTTTTTTCCACAAGCAGCAACCTCTGAAAAGTAAAGCCAATGAGGAAGTACCTAATACTTGCATTCTCTTTAATATCACTCTGTTTTTATAGAAGTCTACGAGAAAAATACCCATCTTCTCACTTTATTTAACACCTCAGTAAACATTTTCCTGACAAGTTTATGGTCTCAATCAATAGTTACAGGTCTTCTTCAATACAGCATGAGGTTCTTTCAGATACTGTATCTAATGTCCCATTTTGAGTAAAATAGACCAAAAGCATGGTATGCTTCAGGGTTTGTTTACCTCATTATTGATTGGTTGCCACCATCTATCTGATTGTTCTACTAATGTTAAGACTATTCATTTTTTTACTATGTTCTCATTTAATGAAAGTTAGCTAACGATGTTTCCTCTTGTTTCACTTCTGGTTGCAAGAAAACGAGATTGCCACAGATAAAACGCAACACTGTCACACGGTCTACATTCATTTCATATACACATGCTATGGTTTTTACCACCTCTCTTGATCTTAGGTTGTTTTGGACTGTAACTTATCTCCTTTGAGGCCGATGTTAGGCCCCTTGTTAGAGATGATACAGCCTTGGCCTCATGTTAACCCCAAGTTTAATCGTCTTCACTGTCAAAGTCTGGTCAATTACTGGCTGCTGAATTTTTGAACTCGCTTTGAAGATGTATTGCTGTGTCTCTGCTTCCCATCTCCAAACTCTCCGTTTTCATCTGACCATTTTGAAATGGATATCTCACAAACACATTATACACACAAAGACACACACAGAGACTCGCACTGATGAGCGAACTGGGAACACAAGGAAGTGGAACAGATCCGGAGGGTGCAAAGTTCCCTATCTCTGACAAAACAAAAACAACACAGACCCTGAGAAAACAGAACAAGAAGCATTGACATGAAAATAGCACTTCAATACAAATAGGGTCGTTTTCTTCTGTTTTCGCCACAGTTGACTGAGAGCTTGAGGGTCTCGGCAGTGAGAAGTAACAATAGATAAAGTACAGCACTTAATTGAGAGGAAGAAAAATGCATCCTCTTTTAGCATCCTTCTGTTTCTCTTTCTGCATCTCTCCATCTTGTGTTATCGCTTTCACTTGTGTGGGTGTGTGTGCAGACACAGACTCTATATCATGCTCATTCTCTGCCGTTACCTTGTTTGTCTGCCTTGTGTCTTCCTCAGCCTCTGTGGCCATTTTTCTCTCTGCCAATCCTGAACTCCAAGTCAGAGGCACTTTCACGACCAATAATTCCCCTAAAACCTTATACATAACACATCTTTTGTGTTATTCTTCTCTCCAGTGGCGAGCCGTGAGCTTTATACCTAGGCCCTCTGACCCCCACCAATTCCCTCGAAAAAAAGAAAAAAAAAGAGTTATTACGTCACAGCGTATACTTCAGCGGAATATCAAAACAACGGCCCAGGGTGCAAAACGCATCAATGACAGCGACCCTCTACCACACAAAACAACACCTGTGAACCCCATTTGTGTTCTTTGACATTGAAAATGATATTGCATTGTGTTTGTTACTTTCGTTGCAGTTGTATGTCTTAAGTGTAATTTGGCATGCTTTTATTTTGAAGGCGAGTTCACGCTGTTGACAGGAAGTTGTTGTTGCTATGGAAACAAAAAAAGTTTCACAGCGGGCGGAACTTGTCATAAAGTCCGCGATAATAAAACCCACCCATTTAGAGGGAAGATATGATTGGTCAATTGTACTGTCATTTGACATTACTCTCTCGTTCAGTTACTATAGCGGGCCCTCTGTGAATCGCAGAGAGGGCCAGACGAGCTTCTTTCATGTAACCCTTCACATTCAACAGAGACTGAACAGGCAGATTCGAAGGATTTATTTCTTTGGAAATGTTGTTTTAAATACAATTAAATCAAGTTTTTTTTCAGTAAAACTAATGAAAAATATAACGAAAATAATATTAAAAAAATATATATTTAAAAAAAATATATATTTTTTAAATGTTTTTAAATATTATTTTTTAGAATATCTTAGGCCCTCACAGAGGGCCTAGAGGGCCCTGACGGCTCGTCACTGCTTCTCTCACAACGCAAGGCAAGGGAAGTTTATTCATATAGCAGAGTTCAACACAAAGTGCACATTCAAAGTGCTTTACAAGCCAAGAGACCCAACTAAAAACAAAACATGCTAAATTAAAATGCGAAAGATATAAAATACAAGGATAAAAAATACAGTGCAGCGTAAGATATTAAGTTATTTGATTTAATTGAAAGCAGCGGCAAAAATAAAAAGTCTTCACACTGGATTTAAAAGAAGTGAAAGTAGCTGCAGACCTTTTCTTTGAGTTTGTTCCAGATATGAGACCTGCTCTATTAAAATATGTCACATCCACGTTGAAACATCATTTGAGTTACATACAATGTTGGAAAGAGGAGATACTTAGCTTTCCAATGATATATGTGCTGTTTGTGTTCTCCAAATATTCTGCAAGATATGTCACATAAAGTATAATGACTGTCTTCAAGACCGGTAATGAGAAAAGGACCTTCAAAGTATGCAGACAAGTTTTAAGCCAATGTTTTTTTAAGAGGACGATCCAGTCAGGCTTAATAGTAAGGGGGGGGGGGGCACCTCATTTTAAGCTAGTAGCATCCAGGATTATTTTTTTCCACTCGGATGAGGAAAAGTGCAGAAAAAGGTTGGTGAGTGTGTGTGTGTGAGAGAGTGTATAAGTGTTCTTCAGTGTGTGCGTATTTCACAAGGACACAAATATCACTTGTTGTACTGTCTCTGTGGTTAAGTGGCTCGTCGCTCGTCATCTTACCTTTTCAAGCATCAGCGCCCTATGTGTCATCTGAATTCTGCAATAAAATTATGATATCCTGAAAGCCAAGGATTTGTTTTTGTTTGCCATCAGATGAAAACCCACTGTCATGGACCCTGTTGTGTACCTGTCACTCATTATTTCAGGAAGGGGGTTGCGGCACAGAGCAGAGTGAGAGGAGACAGTGTTTGCTGAAGTTGTCACCCTGTGTTTACTAGCCTTAAACATGTATTATCGTCTTCAAATGTCAAGATGGGTCAGAGCGGGTTACATATTTGGAACAATAACTAAACACTGGGGACAGAAAGCAGACCCGTCCCAGAATACCTGACATTTTTTGGGAAAGAGAGAATGTTTGTGCTAGTGTGTTCAATACTGATTAAAACTGGGCTGGATCGTGTCACAGTTAGCCTTTTGAGCGTAGGTGTAATTGAAGCATATCAGACCCCCATTTTTCATATCACACATGAAGGTGAACAGTGGAGGTTGTTGAGAGTGTGTCACGGAGTGAACAAGAATGAGTCATGTTGAACAAAAAGAGAAAGAAGAATGTTGAGAAAGAAAATGGTATATATCTGTTTGAGGGCTTTGTTTTTTGACTTGAATTTCCAAGCGTCTTCCTCATTCAGAATCAGTCCCCGGGCTCAACAATGAGTGATGTTCCTTTCCCACTGCTCCCTCTCTCTCTCACACACACACACACACACACACACACACACACACACACACACACACACACTCCTGATTCCATTAGTGCTCTTGGACCCCAGTCATTGTCCCGACGCTGTCCTCTGAGGCAGCAGCCAAAACCACTGGAGGAGAGCCGACGCCGCAAAACACGTCTCAGACAGATTGTTAATCAGGTGGCGCTGCATGATATTCTGTAGCCGGTTACATCCTGCTCCCTCTGCGAGTAATCACCTAACAGTGTTATGCTGATGATGTTACGCTGGGTCAGATGGAAGGAGAGCTGTTTGTCTATGTAAAACAGACAGAGAGAGTACAAAGTAAAGCAGAAAAAGGAGTAGGTTTTTCACAAGCTTTAAAGGGGCCCTATTATGCAAATGTCCACGTTCATATTTATATTTTGTGCCTCTACTGTGACACATTTCCATGCTTTAATGTTCAAAAAGCTTTTTATTGTTCTCATACTGCCTGTGCTGCAGCACCTCTTTTCACCCTCTGGCTGAAACCAGAGCCCAGTCTGCTCTGATTGGTTATCTGGCCGGCTCTGTTGTGATTGGTCAACCACGTACACATGTCCCTCCCCTTATCCTATCATGTACAATGTGTTCAAGCGCTAGCCAATGGAAGTTCAAGTGTTACATAGTGATGTCATCATGTCGCGTAAGTAAACAAAGGAGTCCAATGGAGGCGTTTCAGGCAGGGTGGGGAGTGTGTGGGAGAGAAACTCCCTCTGGAGGGAACACAGGGATTGTACCCTTTGCAGACCATTTACATGCACAAAAATCGTTATGACACACTACAGGAAGGGGAAAGCCCTAAAAAGCATGATAGGGCCTCTTTAAACACATGCCTCACTCTGTATTAAGTGTTATTACGCCACTGAGTCGTGATGCCTTTACTCAGATACTTGTCTCTTACACACCCACTGACAAGCAAATACAGTACACACACACACACACACACACACACACACACACACACACACACACACACACACGTCACATATTGACATGCTCCAGTGCTTTTAGTGCATCAGGGCTTGAGAGACGAGGCGGCAGCAATTAACACCTCACTGACATTTGCTGCTCCAGCTGTGGTGGGGGGAATAAGGGAAATGGGAGGATGATAAATTAATGCAATCCATCCAGGATCCACACACCACATTCACTTCTTCTGTGTATTTATCTTCCTTTTCCTGAGTGTGTGTGTGTGTGTGTGTGTGTGTGTGTGTGTGTGTATGGTAATTTCTCTCTGAGCTCTAAATGACCTTTCATGTTTTGTCTGTGTTACAAAAATACAACACTTAGCACAAGTGATTTAAAGTTCACTTATTGAGGGCAGAAAACACAGTTACTCTCTTTCTCCGTCTCTCTCTGGCTAGAGTTCGGATTTTATATTGGAGGTTTAGACACTTTCAAACAACGTTGGTGCTATGAAGACCTGTTGTGTTCTGTTGGTGAGGATGAATTGCATTTTGTGTTTTTTTTTATTGGTGGTAAATGTTTTTTTCAAATACATTTTTTCTTGACACTCAAGTCTGCTAAAATATGTACATTTGGTGTTTTTTTAAAAGGTAAAAAAGCATTCCTACAACTCACACATACACAGACGAAGATGTGCATTGTTCTGTGAAGTGTAGTCAATAAAGTCATCTTTATGACAATTGTCACTATGAATTTAGACCGTCAATATGGTGTCTGTATGTGGGCAAACAAAGAGGCCAAACCATGCTGCCCAGGCATCTGCTGTGTCCCGTAAATAACACATGACACTCACTTCAACCATACGCCATCACACATTTGTTTCTATTCCACTGATAGCAGCTTAGCAGTGTCCGACCTAGTCTCATGGCAGTTAGTGAAACGGTCTTGTATTTTTGTCATTTTTTTCGTATGATGTCCACAAATGTTCCCTGTTGAGTAAATTAGCCCTTAAGTTGCCTTCATACGAGGTTAGATGCAAAACCTTGCCGTGAAAACAGCTAGTTACGTTTGTTTGTTTGGTTACTTCCTCTGCTAGCTTGCACTGCTACATACAGCTCAGAGTTCCCGTTAGAAAAAATGTGTGCCGGTCACCATGTCCGTTAGGATTTAAATCTTCCGGACAAATTCGAAATTTCCCGGTCAAAGGTCTTCTTTGTTATTGAGCTTTAAAACAAATTGATAACAACTCTATATTAAGGATGAAATAATCAAGGCATTCAGATGTATATTTATTGAAAAGTGACTTTTAATAAAAGTTCAAACAAGTTCTGTCAATATCGTGCGTAACGGAAAATAAATAAATATAGCCTATATTACGCAAGCCATAATATAATAAACAAAAAACCCATGTTATTCAGCTGTAGACCTACATATAGTCGGATAAAATAAAACATAATAATTATTATTTGTTCACAAACTAAAAGAGTATGGCCCGTCGTGAGCATTTTAATAAAGGCTCGCAGCTGCCGACTTGTTATCAAATAGCCTTTAAACAAATTGTAACACAAACTCTTTGACAAAACTAGAGCAAAATGCCTAGCTTATGATGTTTTAGCCTACTTTCTACGCTTTTTCAGACCTGTGAAGTGGGTAGCTGCGGATTCAAAATCAAAGGTCCCGAGTGTCTCTCCACAACTGGCAATGCGCATGAGCCGTGTGACCTTGTTCTCGCCAAGCCGACTTCGCTGCGCTGTTTTGATTCTGTTCTGTAGAGAGAATCCTCTCTCTGCCGGCACACTGGAGACAGGGATCACGCATGCTATCTTGGCCAGTGTGGCCCACTCAGGATAGATGTTGCCTAAATCTCTTACGAGGACTTCGCAAGCCGTTAAGAAATGCAAGCCTCCGTATCCGCGGAGCGCTGTCATCACGGGGATGGCATCTCTGTGGGCGCTTGTGGCATCAATGAGAGGGGCACTGGCTTGCGCCGAGTCATCCTCACTGGCAATCCCTTGGCCAAAATGACCAATAATGGTTTTGAGGGCTGGTTCAGCGTATATTTGAAGCGCTGAAGGGACGGAGAAATAATGAATTGTTTTATGTAACGCAAATAAACACATTTAAATAACTTGTGACACAATTTTAGGAAGGCCTATACTTACCACTTTGTGCATTTGGGTATCGGGATGGGTTCAGAAGGACGTCAAAGCTAGTGATAATACTCAGGGACTCTTCAGGAAAGCGGTTGTGTAAAGCATCTATAAGATGTGTAATGTAGCGTACGCGGACATTACTGAAAGCCTGCCGGGACCGGTCATCTGCGTGTGTCACATTCACATCCCTGTACATGCCATTTTGGCAATCTGCCTGAAACCTCTCTTCTTCGGGACCGGGGGAATCCCTCAACTGTGTGAGTGCCGCAACTGATGCGTGAACCATTGGTCGGATTGTGGCCAGATTGACATCCTCTTTCTGGAAAACCAAATTAAGTTTGGTCATAACAGGTAGCACATCAGCCAGTGCGTGAGTCCAGGCGATAAAGCAGTATGGCTGGATTTGACCAAGGATGCCTTTTGCTTGGGCATTTCCTCCAACAGCCTCTTCATGTAGCTCCATCACCAGAGCAGGCCAGTTTAGCTTGATACCCTCCACTGCCCTGTGCAAGGATAACCAGCGGACAGCGCACTGCTGCTTTAGGCTTTTCACATCTTCATCCCCGAGCGCTGCTGTCATTTGACGGAGGCGATTGGTCCTGCTGGCTGAGTGCTTGTAAAATGAGTACACAGAGGATACTGTGCGCTTGTAAACTCCTACTTGGTCCACAGCTTTTGCAGCATCTATCTCGGCCAGCGCAACTCGGTGGGCAACACAGTGCACCTGAATGCAAAACGCACTCTCTCTCTTCAGAAGAGCACCAACTCCAGCACGTTTGCCCATCATTACACTAGCCCCGTCTGAGCCCAGGCCAATGACGCTTGACAGTTTCACATCCCTCTCGCGGAGCACCTCATCCACCTTGTCAAATATACACTGTGCTGTCCCGGAGTGCACGTCATAGTTTCCCAAAAAACACGTCTCCACTTTTCCTTTAATTTGCAACTTGGCGTATATTATCAGCTTTTTGTCCACAGTGATATTAACCGTCTCGTCAATGATTATTCCGATAAAGTCACTCTTCTTTAGTTTTTCGTCCAGCTGCTTAATCAGGACTTCATCTATGGCCTTTTCCATGTCATCAACGGAATCACCGTGCCGGTAAATTCCATCACCTGTGACAAAATCAGGAGCCTTCACTTCTCGTAGTAGCTCAGTCAACCCTGCATACTGATTACCTGCAATGTCGTTTTTAGCCATGTGAAACACGACTTTTAGCTGAGAACATAGCTTCATGTTGGAAGCTTCATTCGCCCTCTCGCAGTGGCCTTTCATTGCGGTTTGTTGTGGTATTGTGTTCACTGACAAAATGTGCTCATTGCTCTGACTGTGTTCAATAAGCGCAGAGGTTCTCATATTTGTTGCTCCTTTGGTGAACCCGTTCTTTCTCCCCGACTTCTCGCAGTGTGAGCAGAACAGAATTTCTTCCCCATCTATAATGTCGCACCTCAGCCAGGTGAATGTATCTTTCCATACGGGTCTGAACGCGCGGGATCTTTGTTTTTTTCTGTCCGGGGCCAAGGCATCTACGGTCTCATTGACAGCAGGCGGTATCGCCATCTCATTGTCGGTATTATCATCATTAGACCTGCTTGGTTTAAAGAAATACTTTTTAAGCTTAGCTTGTTTTGCCATGTCCGATTTTTCTCATCTCTCTGTCGTCCTGTTGTTATTGTGCGCCCACTTTATCTTACTGAATGAAAAAAATGTAACGGGTTCGTTCCACATTACGCCGTGGCCTACAGTGCGCTTGCCTATTAACACAAAAGATAATTTAATTTAATTTAAACAAACAAAAACAAAAATCTATTTATTGTTTATTTGAATACACTTTATATTGCGCTAAGGGCAACATATTTTTACCGGACATGTTGACCGGAGAGATTTAGATTTGCCGGACTTCGGCATATTTTACCGGTCATTGTCCGGTAATTACCGGCTAACGGGAACTCTGATACAGCTGTTATCTGATTGGTTGTGCGTCGAAAGGTCAGTGGCAATTAGGGACAAAGTTCAAATAATTTGAATTTGAGCGTAGCACTCAACAATTTTGAGTTGTGTGTGATGGCAAGGGCACGACGACTTAGATAGCGGCAAAATCAGCGCAAAGCCATTTTACCACTCATCTTGTCAGGGCAGCTTTACGGTTAAAACAATAACAAATTAGAGAAAAAACGGAAAAAGAATACAGCTAAGTAAATGGGAACAGACTTGAACAGTTACAGAAAACCTCAATCGTTGCTGCTGTTATTTTAAGATTGCAAGCAGTAGAACAGACTATCTTTTTCTTAGCCAACGCAATACAATCATCCTGCTCACCCTGTCGATGTTCTTTTCTCATTAATGACCGCCGAGCTGCACATTATCCCTAACTTCTAATTACCTTTTGTTTAATTTATTATGGTGTCCCATTTCACATAACTCCATTATACTTGATGGAATGGTTGTGCTTTCTTATCAAATCTTATCTGTTTGTGAATAAAATCAATCAAATTGATAGAGTTTGATGGTGAAGCGACAGAGGCAGAAAGTTTGGACTTGTTGTTGCAGACCATTTTTAAAACCGTATTTTAAGGAGTTGCATTGGACTAATGGAACAGTGCTTTTTCTTGCTTAGAGAGGGCTGGAGATCAACTGTAAGGATGACAGATACAGAGAAGGGATGACATGTGGGGATGCAAAGAGAGCAACCCTGACAGACCATATGAGGGCGAAAGAGACGGGAAATGGAAATGATGGTGGATTACTCAGCAACTTCACATCTTACTGTGTCACCTCCATTCAGTGTCACGGCCTTCTCCCCCTGACGACATGCTAATGCACATTTCAGCAGATAGACATTTCCTCTCGAACATCCCCGGCACCCACTCTCTGTCATTTCCATCTCTCTGTCACCACGTCCTCCATGTCTTTCTTCCCTCCTTCTTCAGCTGTTTCCAACACACCCGCTCTAATCTAATGCCATCACTCTGTCACTCAACGTCCCTCCAACGTCCCTCTTTCTTCTCTCAGCTCGTCTGTCTTCGGAGATGCTTCAGTCTAACTGCGAGTCAGTGCAGCACAGGTTGTACTTTTCTCAAGTATCTGGTATTAAACAACACGCAGTTATAAGGAGGTTGAGAAAGTATATCAGGGTCGGAGTTATTATACTATCATTTATCTACCTATTGTGCAAAATGCACTTTTTCATGTCTTTTATACATACATATGTGTCTCCTCTGTGTAAAGTGATTGTGAAAGTTTCAGGAAAAAAGATTCGCTCACTTTTTGTCCTGATCCATTTATATAAAAACCAAGGTAACCCCCCCCCCCCCCCCCCCCCACCTTATCACCTGAATCTCCTCCTAGAGCACCTTTGTGTTCTTTTTAACCAGATATCTCTCAGAGGGGCGTGGGGAGTGGCTCATTATTTTCATCTAAAGGCCCGGACACACCAAGCCGATTTTGGCCGTCGGTGGGCGTCAGGCCGACGATGAGCGTCGACACGCCCTACTCAGATTGGTGTGTCCCCCACCGTCGTGTCTTTTCAGCCGTGCCGGCGCCTTTTTGGCCGGAAAAAAAGGCAGTCGGCCAAAGGCAGTCGGCAAAAGAAATCACTCTGATTGGCTGTTCAGCTTAGCGAATCAGTGCATGAGAAGCGAAACGGAAGTGAGGGACCCAAACAAACTATTAAGAAGGCAAATCTGAGATTTAATGTAACTCCAGCTCTCGACACAGGTTGGGGAAAGCCCCATGAGCTTCTCGCTGTAGAGTGAAAATGGAACGCACACGCTATTTGTTGTTTGTTTATATCACGCAGTCTGTTCTTCTTCTCTCGGTTATCACGCAGTCTGTCTTCCGGTTGTTGCCTCTTTTGAATGACGAATACACACTACCGCCGCCTGCTGGTAAGGAGAGTTATTGCCACTCACGCGCAGTTTGTACGTGCTTCTTGGCCGTCGGCTGAAGTCTTTGCGGTGTGTTCCAGTGCGACACATGGCCAAAACGCAGAGACGCGAGGCGATGCAACAGTCGGGGTCCGTCTGTGTCAGTTCTTTGGTGTCAGCTTGGTGTGTCCGGGCCTTAAAGTAACAGACAGAGAATCAGCACTTTTGAAACAGGGCTGAAACAGAGGGGATTATGGGATGCTGCAATGATCTGTTTGGTGTTTCAGACAAACACTTCAGAGACATGTTTTGTATATATCTGAGACCTATAATATATTGATGAAAAACAGTATAATAGTGGACCTTTAAAACCTCATGCCCTCTGTAAAAGGGAGTGCATTTATGTCACACTTTCACTGTTCATTACACATTTCATATCATGCTTTGGGATGCCTTCCACCAACATGCCAAATAGACTGTTAACTTCCAAAAAACACTGGTATAGCATTCATATTGGAACGGACCGCAATGCATCAAGTAGTGTGGTGAAGAAAAAGACAATGATCATGGTCAACAGTGGTATATCAAAACGTTACTTTGATTAAAAGCAAATATATTGACATGTGCTGATGATAGAAAATGTGAATAGTGTTTTGAGATTAGACCCCATTGGGCTTTCATATATCTTAAGGGGAAGGTGCAGCTGTAAGTAGTAACCGCCTCCAAAGGGTCTAGATACTGAAGGTGATGTTGATGGGATGAAGAGGATCCTGAAGATCTGGAATTGATGAGGAATGGGCTTCTGATAAGTTTAGCGCTGGATTTGATGACAGGAAGTGGGTTGGAGGAAGTTTGCAGCATTGACGCCTGGAATGACAGCTGACAGCAGGAGAAGAAGAACAGATTGAAAGTCTGACAGCATGATGATTGGCTGTTGGAGATCGTGGCAAAATGTTTTTGGTAAGAATGGAGGCTCCATAATACATGAGAGCGACCCATCCGGGTACTTTCCCCGTATGTCTGTAAATATGAATCTTTGCCAAGCAAGTAAAAGAAAAATGACAATCCGTGCTGTCAAAGTCAATATAACGTGAAATTAAAAGCAATAGGGGATCAATGTCAGGCAGCAGGGAAACCTTGGCTTGTCATTGTTTTAAATTGCAATTCAGCGACTACATATACTGCTATGACTTTAACATTATAACTGTTTACTTTGACGATTGACGTTAACATTATCAGTATCATAATGCAGCTGTGATGTAATGTTTCACACAGACATTCACGTATTGGGTGACCGGATCCCATTGTTTACGCTTTCCATTCTCTCTGTGGGTGGCCTGAAGACACAGATGTATTCTTCTTGATCTTTTTTGAACATGCAATCCACAACAAAGCAGCTTTTAGGCATGATGGAACTACTTTTCCTCCTTGCGCCATTATTAGTTTTCACCGGAAAGGGGGCCAGGCTGTCATATCGCCAGGCAGTGACGTGGGGCTGCTGTCATCTATCCGTCTATTGAGAATTAATTAATGTAAGGTTGTCTTTCTGAACTTACTGAACTTACGCTGAGCTTCATATGCTGCGGCTCTGTGCTGCTTCTGTCCCCTACACCGCCTTTCATATAGCACTTGAAAGATCCCACCTCCACCCTGGTATACCTTTCCCCAGGGAGAAAGTTATTATTATCCCTCCTTCCCTCTCACCACCCCCTGCTGTGCTGAGCCCGGTGTTTCATTGTGGGCAGTGATGACGTCGGAGCCTGGTTACCCAACAGAAAAGCTGTATACACTTTTCTACATTCACAAAATACTCCTTTCCACATTAGCCAGCTTACTGTTGTTTTATTCATCTTGACCGTGTCCTTCAACTTGGTTAAATTTGCCCGGCATATCGTGAAAATAGATTATTTTGGGGCATTAAACATTTTAAATTGTTAGCATTGAACACAATCCAGGGGAATTGTTTTGAATTTGTCCAATTAAAACACTTTTCTGTTGCTAGTAGATGTGCATTCACACACAAACACACACACAAGATAGTAATTAGTTGTAAGTAATACCCTTTTCAAGTAAAACTTTCATAAAGCTGCCAATTTTGGTTGTTGTATTAAAGGTTCATTTGATTATTAAGGTTACCGAAAACACTGATAAGCACTCTTTCTGTCTGGTCTCAATGTGTCTCTCCAACCCTAACCCTAACCCTAACCCTAACCCACACACACACAAGCACAATTAACTTGCATGTCCAACCTAAACTTTAATGTTTAAGGTCAGACCTAATTTTTAAAAAAATCCTGTTTACATAAACAAAGAAAGAATTAGATTTGGACACATTCTGTTCTTTTTATAGACATCTTTATGCTCTCTCTGCAGGGACTGAATAAAAATATAAGTATAACAACTGCCACACTCTATGTACAAGATTTACCTTCTTAACCTATCAACATTTGAGGAATGTGACCTTTAGCCAGAGAAGCTAAAAATCAGACGCACACGGTGACTGTCACAGCAGCCCTGACCAATGCACCCATCCACCCTCACACACACATAAACACACACACACACACACACACACACACACACACACACACACACACACACACACACACACACACACACACACACACACACACACACACACACACACACACACACACACACACACACATCTGAACACTGTCGTGGTGCAACAGGGACCTCTACAGGTCACATGTGGAACAGATCCTCTCACAAAACACTGAAAGCAGTTTTACGCTGCATACTTATAGGCTTCCCAACTGTCACATCCTCTCTCTGTGTCAGGAAGCTTCTCACTGTTCTGCAAACACCCAACCATGTATACTCTGACACACACCTACCTCTAATTGGTAAACACAATCATCCAGTAAACATTTGCACACAATACAAATACAATTCAAAGATCGAACCTTGCAGAGAAGGGAAATCAATCAGGGATTGTTGTGTTCAGGCGTTGTTTGTTGCATCCCAGATCGATCAATGAAATCTGAAACTGAACCGAAATAGTTCCACGGCAAAGTCAAAGTACTTGAAAAATACCCCCGCTGGCCACATGGTGATCAATAGCACTTGTGTCAATATCACGGAAGTTGTTTCTTTCCTTGAGCACTGGAAGAAGTAGGGGGGAAAGCATGCCCTTTTCATTTGTCAGTATTGAAAACCTGTATAAGCCGCTGTTCCTAACCTTGGTCAGGAAACTCCCAGAGGTTGCAAGATAAACTCAAAGCGGTGGTAAAATGATTTAATGGAATGGGGAAAAAAACACATTTCCCACTCTACAAACTAAGGTTTATTTTAATTAGGCTTTTTCTAGGGTAACTTGTCTTTTCAGGATTTTGAATGTAACTTTATTCAAATTCAGCTGCGCACAAGCAAACTGTGACAAGGTGATTCAAGTTAGGGCGTGAGGAGCAAGAAAGGTTAAAGCCAGTGTCATTACTGATGCCATTAGCATGTACTTAAAACTCAACTTGCTTTTATATAATATGATGAAGACAAAGAGGTTACATTAATAACACTTAATCAGAGGAAAAGCCCAAAACTGTGTGGTAATTGTTTTCATCTTTGTAAAAGTGTTGGGTGCAGAAGAAGATAAAAAGGAGCTATACTCTATGAGGATGCAAATTAGCAACACTGGTATAGTTAAATTGGTATTGTGTCGTGTATAATAAGTATTATTTAGCCTAGAGTCCACAAAGCAAAGCCTTTGTTTTATGCGAAAAAGTACGGGAATAACACAAGTAAAGTTTTCAGGGTTGCCCCAACTTCTTTCGGAGGTGCAATGAATTCATTACAGGTCTTTGATTAGTCGATGCTTGAATAAGAGACAGGGAAAAGGGCCCGATTGTGCTGCTTTTTAATGAAAAGCTCACTTTGATGTTCGAGGCATATGTTGAAACCATAATTAGAGCATGGTATTTGGATATCTTTGTGGAGCTTATTTCAACACATCTCTAGCTTGAGTATGTTTTCCTACACTGTGTGTGACATTTGCCTTCATAGTTCCTTCTCCTCCGTTTTGATCTTTTCAACTCATAAAGAAGTATCTCAATTGGAGCTTTTAGTAAACAGGCAACCACCCACAGCCTGACTCTTTCTCCTTGTTGTAATTCAGTACTTTGAAATATACCAGTTATTCTAAATGAACCGTATGGCTTGCACTCTACTCTCTAAAACGTAGGTCTTTTAAGTTAAACAAAAAAAGTATTGTATTGTTTTGTTTTACTGCAGTAATCTTGCAATCTCCAATGCAGCCTTTTGGTTTCTCAAAATGTAATGCATTTTGATGGGACGTGTTAAAGAGGACATTAGGATCATTTTCAGGTTCATATTTGTATTATATGCCTCTACTGTGACATGTTAAAGGTGGGGTAGGTAAGTTTGAGAAACCGGCTCGAGATACACTTTTTGTTATATTCCATGGAATGCTCTTAACATCCCGATAGCAATGAATATCTTAAGTGCTTTGACAAAAAATCCATAATAAAAATTCATCTGTGGAAGCCGTAATACTGTAAAAAGCACGACCAATCATCTGAGCCGGCCCGGCTAAAATAACTGGACGGCCTACCTGCCTGTCAGCCTTCCATCTGTGCACAAACTTATCTCGTGTCCTCATTGGTCATGTGCGCGTTTGTGTGTGTTGGAGGAGGGGCTCTGTAAGGAAGTGGCAGATTTTCTCCGGTTGTGTATTTTCAAATTCTACGCACTCGAGCTGGTTTCTCCGAAATTACCTACCCCACCTTTAACATGCTTTAATGTTCAAAAACGTCTCTTTTCATCCTCTGTCTGAAACCAGAGCCTATCACGTATAATGTGCTGGAGCTCTAGCCAATAAAAGCATGAGTGTTGCATAATGATGTTACTATGTTATGGCGCATTTCCACTACACGGCCTCGCTCTGCCTCGCTCGGTATGGCTAGGCCTCGTTAGGACTGGCTCACTTTATGGCGCATTTCCATTACAGTTTAGGAACTGGGGTAGTATCTATAGTAACGCAGTGTAGGCGGAGCTGTGACGTCATCTTCAATGAGAACCCCAGAAAAACAACACAGCCGTTAGCTGTTAGCACTCAGAGCTCACAGCTCCTCATATATGTTCAGAAACTAGACAAAAGTTAAACAAGTACAAACCACAGACTGTCTGTGTCATGGCGAATACAGTCGCTGCTTTATTTATGTCTGTATAGGCCGTTGTTGTGAGTGTGGACGGTCGGAGCATATACTGCGTTAGCTTAGCCAATCTCCATTTAGAAAACACGCATTTTAAAAGGTTTTTCGTTAAGTTGAAGGCATTTTTCAAAACTATTTTCCTAAGAAATGTGAGTCATAAGAATGCATAGCTTTCACGGTGAGAGAAAACTGTTCCTCCTGGTCTTTTAAGGATACAGAGTAGGCTGTAAGATACATCAAGAAAAAATAAACAAAGTGTTGAACCATGAAACACATTAAAAAACAAGCCAGTGCCCCAAACCCAACCATCCCTATAAAAATGACTTGGAGCATGCAGAGTGCTAGACTGTTACTGTCACACATCTGGCAACATATTGTTTGTCATGGGTTATCATCATAGACTGTGGTTATCATCAGCATTTGTGTGACAAAGGGAAAGGATTGATTGTTTAATGGTGTTAGGGTGTGTTTTGGCTATACTGCTATCAACAGATGTATAATTGGCCCGTGCTAAAGCTGCTGAGTTTTGTCGACATCTGCTCTAAAAGCTTGATGTTTTGCTGGACACAAATTAATCATTTTAGCATGGTTTTTGAGGATTGAGTGCATGTGTGTGTGTGTGTGTGTGTGTGTGTGTGTGTGTGTGTGTGTGTGTGTGTGTGTGTGTGTGTGTGTGTGGTGTGTGTGTGGGTGTGGCTGTGTGTGTGTGTGGTGTGTGTGTGTGTGTGTGTGTGTGTGTGTGTGTGTGTGTGTGTGTGTGTGTGTGTGTAGGTGTGTGTGTGTGTGTTTGTGTGTGTGTAGGTGTGTAGTGTGTGTGTGTGTGTGTGTGTGTGTTTGTAGGTGTGTGTGTGTGTGTGTGTGTGTTTGTGTGTGTGTGTGTGTGTGTGTGTGTGTGTGTGTGTTACAAGGCCTTGCATCAGTTTTGATGCCTTTCCAGCACAAAAAGCACTATGTTTCCTTTAAAAAGCCCCTTCTCCTCTTTGTCTAAAGCACTTTCTTTTATAAAAAGTGTTTCTTCGTCTCCCTCATTCCCACACGTCTCCACTTCAAACCTTTCAAAACTTGCTTGCTCCACTGTTCTCGCCTTAGTTTGATAAACCGACTCAAAAACATCATAATGCCTGAGCACAGCTGCGTGATTCTGTTGAAACACATGTTTAACTTTTCATTCACAGTAGCCAAAACTCTGAGATCTTATGCTGCTTTGGTTTTAAAACACACAACTTCTGTGTGTGACAGGATATCGTTCGGCTCTAGTGCTTCCAGTTTTCGTTTGGCACATTTGCAATGGGTCTAGGCTAGGGTGCCATCCTTATAACTGTGGAAGACCCCAAACTAAATATAGGCAGTATTTTCGCAAAAAGGGGGACACCTTCTGTGCATTTGTAGGCACAGATGGAAGAGGAGGATACCACCATAGCTGAGTTTGATCTTTGGCAACTGGATATTGCATCAGAATGGCACAAAAAAGATCCAAACAACCCCTGTGGGGAAATTCTTTATCTTGCAAGACTTCAAAAATGTCGAGTCATGTTTGTGGCTGTTATTATGATACAGTCAACAGCAGAGGCAACCTCATGGAGAGGTCAACCATGTCCCAATACATTCAAGACATAGGATGAAGTGTTGACTAAGCACTGAACTGGGTGTGCTGGTGTAAAACACATTGCAATGGTTAAAAGCAACTCACCTACAGTTGAGGCCTAAATTATTAGCCCCCCAGGAGTTATGGAACATTTTCCTAAAATTCTTCCCAATGTTTCCAGCATTGATAAAACTTGATATAATCAAACATTCATCAGTGCTATTTAGTAGCTTTTGGTATATTTTGGAAAATAAAATAAGTTTTTAGGCTTGCTTTATATCAAATATAGTGAAAAATGGGTTACTCAAAAATATTAGCCCCCAGGCCATTAATAGTCAATAGTGTACCCTTTCTGAGCCACAACTGACAACAACCTCTTAGAGTAGTTCTTGACTAGGTTGGCACAGGTCTCTTGAGGGATTTTGGCCCATTCTTCCATTGCAAATTGTTCCAGCTGGTCCAAATTGCGTGGTTTCCCGAGCATGGACATTCACTTTGAGCACCCGCCACAGATTCTCAATAGGATTAAGATCTGGGCTATGTGCGGGCCACTCCAGCACCTTGGTCTTGGTGTCCTTTAGGAACTGTTGGACCAATTTTGATGTGTGCTTTGGGTCATTGTCTTGTTGGAAGACCCATCGACGACCTAAGCGAAGACTAAGAGCAGATTTTTTCATATTATCCCTCAAAATGTCAACATAATTTGAATTGTTCATGATGCCTTGCACCCGAACAAGGCTCCCTGTGCCTGAGGCTGCAAAACAGCCCCATGACGTGTTCTTAGGGTTGAAGGACTCTCCCTTTCTTCGCCAAACATAAGCAACATCCATGTGCCCAAACAGTTCCAGTTTAGTCTCATCAGACCAAAGCACAGACTTACAAAACTCATCTTTACCTTTCAAATGTTCACGGGCAAACCTCAGTCTGGCTCTGATGTGCCACTCTTTGAGTAAAGGGGTTCTTCTTGGACGATGGCCTTGAAGCCCACCACGATGAAGAGCCCTCACAACTGTGTTCCTTGAAACATCAACTCCAGAAGAGGCCAGGTCAGCAACAATCATCTTGGCAGATGTCCGGGGATTCTTGCTGACGTCTCTGACTATTTTCCTCTACAGAGTTCTTGAAATCTTGCGCTTTCGACCACGCCTAGGTTTGTTTCTTACAGAATGTGTCTCCTTGTACTTCGCAATGATGCAACGTACAGCAGTTCTAGACACTGTGAAGCGCTTGGAAATAGCAGCATAGCCTTCCCCCTTATCATGAGCCTCCACTCTCTTCTGTCTGAGCTCAAGACTGATTTCCTTTGTCTTTGGCATGGTGAGTAGGAGTAGTAGTATAGTCCCTCTCAATAAGGTATTCAAGTGCCTGTTTCTTGGAGTCCTTTTATGCTGATTGAATGCTCAGGTGTGGCTTGAAAGCTGATTGGTTGATTAGGTGTGGTTTGAAAGCTGATTGATTGATTAGGTGTGTTTTGAAAGCAAAAATGCACATGGGGGCTAATATTTTTGACCAACCCATTTTTCACTATATTTGATATGAAGCAAGCCTAAAAACTTATTTTATTTTCCAAAATGTACCAAAAGCTACTAAATAGCACTGGTGAATGTTTGATTATATCAAGTTTTATCAATGCTGGAAACATTGGGAAGAATTTTAGGAAAATGTTCCATAACTCCTGGGGGGCTAATAATGTAGGCCTCAACTGTATCTACTGTATACAGATCACCACAGATGCCAAGGTTAGATAATGCAGAACCATCCATGGAATATTACGAGAACTTGATCCAACGTTGGATGTGGGCCCCGTTTAATACGGTGAAAGTTGCTCAGTGGTGCATTTGTTTTGTTTTATTTGTGTTGTCATACGATGTACCTCCTTGTGTCTGTTGGCCTGGTCAGATGTTGTGTTTTGCTGCATGTGCCTTTAAAGTTCTTGGCAGATGATCTGAGGATGTGATGTCATTTTGTAAAGTTCTTTGAGCTGCATGTGTTGTATGAAAGTGCTATATAAATAAAGCTTTATTATTATTATTATTATTATTATTATTATTATGGAGCTAAATTGACCTGACTCTCGAGTACATGCCTAGATCTATTACGGCCCGTCCACACAGCAGCGTTAAAAAAAATCTTGAAACGCTTCTGCCAATTCACTTTGAATGGGGTGACGTCACTTTGCCTCACTTTTCGCCGAACTGCATTGTGGGCAGCAGAGCGGAGATTTTCAGGATTTTCAGGATTCAAAGTTGAGCAATGTTCAACTTTTGAAGCTGAGGTGGAAGCGTCAGCCAATCAAATCCTGTGTATGCAAATCTGACAGTTCAAGCACTAGCCAATCAAACGCGCGTGTATGCTGGGAGAGACATACCGCAGGTCATTTCCTCATATTCCAAAAAATGGAGGAGAAATTAGCGGTAGGGAATCACCCGATGCTTTATGACCAGTCCCTATTTACCTACCGGGATACAAACCGGAGGAGCCAGGCATGGAGGGAGGTGGCAGAGACAGTGGTAGGTTTTCGCCTGTTTGGGGAGTTTATATCCAGTTTACTTCGGGCTTTTTTGCTTCGTATGTCGGGGCGGGAGATTCATGTGATTGGTTGTTGGTGCCTTGCTCGCAAAAAATCCCCAAGCTTCAGATACGCCCACCTCCAAGATTTTTTTAACGCTGCTGTGTGGACGGGCCGTTAGGATTATTCCGGCAAATGGGCTCGTAGTGCATGCAAACTTCCGTTTTCTTCAGGCCTCGACCAAGCATTTTCAAAATTGCCCTCCGATCAGTTTCCAATGACAGCTTCTAAGACGGTTCTGTGCAACAAACCATATTCGCATCAGGTTAGCTTGTTGGAAAAAGTCCTGATTGCATCAAATGAAGTTTGACTGAGACGCATTCATAGTATCCTTAATGTACCAAAGTAAAGTACTTTCATACTAATTCTGGGCCAACACTGATACACGTCAAAAACGAAGAAATACAAAGATGAATGACGTTTCACCAAAAGACGGCACAGCATTAAAAGTCTCAAACTGTCCTTTTTTATAGACACTAGACTGTGTAGTGCATTAGCTCGATTATATAAAGTGTGTGTATGCCTGTGTATTGCAAACAAGAGTGAGAGTGCACCATGGAGACTACAACGTGACTTCCTGTTCTTCATCAGCTTTTACTTCCTATCAATATTTCAAGGAATCAATTAAAGCAACTTCTGCTCCCTTATGCAGTCCTGTCAAAGTGTTCAGATTTAACTCAATTAAGCATGATCAGGGACGTTTTTTAATTAACGATTGAAGATATTTATGCAAAACAGAAGTATTATGAAGCCATTGCCATTTCTATCGTCATCCCTATTTCTGGGGAATCCAATTCTGTTCTCTCTCCCAGCCACATGCATTATAGATCAATATGCAATACAGCTAACCCTCTGTACTGTTATGGCTCTTATCTGTCAGAGAGTGGCTTCCTGTTGAGTCTGTAACCAACAGGTTTCCATGGTGTCAAAATATGAAGTAAATATTCACACTCATTTGTGAGTTGTATTTAAAAGACAGCATTGGTTAGTGACCTTAAGAAATATGAACTTAAAAAAATGATTCAACAGGAAGATGAATGAAATCGTTCTCTTTTATGATTCATATCCACAGACACAACACGCCATGAGCTCCTGGGTTAATTAGAGAGTCAGCTATGTCCACAGTTTTTTAAAGAAACGAGATTTGATACTTAAATCGAGTGGGAAGACATTCAAATGTGAAGGTCATATTTTTTTCAACACAGTCTATTTCAAAAGTTTTATCACAAAAAAATGTACAAAACAGACTGCTTTCCTGCTTTTCGTTTAAATTATAATTCTGATGAATATGAAAGGACCATATTCTGCTCATTTTCAGGTTCAAATTTTGTATTTCACATGTTTACATGCTTTAATGTTCAAAAAGCTCTTTATTTTTCTCATACTGCCTGTGCTGCAGCACCTCTTTTCACCCTCTGTCTGAAACCAGAGCCCAGTCTGCTCTGATTGGTTAGTTGGCCGGCTCTGTTGTGATTGGTCAACCGCCAATCAAGGCGTGAGTGTTAATAGCAAATCTAACACATCAAGAAAGGGAAAACCCCTAAAAGCATAATAGGTCCTCTTTAACCCCTCACCTCTTCCTCGAATGTTGCCCTCCTCTCATGATACACCAGTTCTTGCATTATTTCTCGCTTCCTGTCGTGTCAGATTTTCAGCTCTGATCTCGTTGCTGTCCTCTTTGAGCAGCTTCGTTTATCTCCTTCTGAACAGAAAGAGGTTCCCAAAGGGAGGAGACACCCTTTCATTTGTCTTGAGTTATCTCCGCCTTCTGCCGGTGTTTGATATTAAATTAGTATTGTGTGCCTTTTTTGTTCTCCAAAAGCGTGTTTCCAAAGGTTTCTGAGGACTGTCATTTTCACTTACAGGTTTCTATTATTCATTCTTGATTAAGCTCTTGACTGGTTGCCAATTTCCTTCCACAGTGCTTAATTTATGGAGACAATGTTTTGGTTATCAAGCTTGTTTAAGTCCTTTCATGATTGATTTAAAAGCCAGCAGGTACATTTGGTGGATGGCTGCACCTCAGATTTGTAGTATTATTTAAGTGATAAGATAATAGAACAGGACTACTTCTTCTTCTTATTCCTATCACTGCTTTCGTAGTGTGTGTGTGTGTGTGTGTGTGTGTGTGTGTGTGTGTGTGTGTGTGTGTGTGTGTGTGTGTGTGTGTGTGTGTGTGTGTGTGTGTGTGTGTATGTGTGTGTGTGTGTGTGTGTGTGTGTGTGTGTGTGTGTGTGTGTGTGTGTGTGTGTGTGTGTGTGTGTGTGTGGCTGAATAGTTAACCTGGAGGCTGAACAGAAGGCTAGTCAGTTCCTCTTCTCTGTGAACAGCACAGCTCATGATGTTACACACACATCAAACCGACAAGGGAGATTTTGATCGTGTGTGTGTGTGTGTGTCGTTGCAGTCCATCTGTGGGACAATATCCACGATGATAATTAGGTCACTGTGTCTACACATGCAACATCTCAGAGGGTGTGTGAGCGGGTGTTAGTAAAGTTTAACTAGTGGGATAACAAAGGCGAGAATACACACACATTTGAATGGACGTGGACATGGACAAGCACGTACAACTAGCTGCATTCACACACAAAAGACATCAGCATGAATAACCCAGATCCAATAAGTCAATATCAGGTGTTATTTTGTGCAAACGTTGAACAAAATCGCTGTTATTTCTCAAGGCTAATCCTTTTGTAGAGGCTCTCCCAATACAACTACTTAATTTATCGTAAAAATCACGCTTTTAAAGTTTACAATAATTAAAGCATAGTTCATTGATAAAACATGTTGCAATGCATACAGTGTGCAGGCTGTTATTTCATTGCACAACAAATGTAATTGCCAGTATTCATACCTGAATAAAATAAATAGAAAACAACACTGCTCTTTAGTGTTGGGCTTCATTTTAGCTTCTTGAATCTAATTGCTGTGTAAACCAGAGAAAGGAGTTAGGTTGAAGTATGGCGCGTCTGAAACATTAGATTTGAAATGCCATTTGTATTTGTCTTGTTAATCAGATTGCCATTAATTAAGTTTGATTCTTATCACACCAAATAAAAAAAATTAAATCTCTGTAAGATGAAAACACGAAAAAACACTTTGTAACGACTTGTAGCCCCGCCTTACCAACGCTGTGTGTGTGTGTGTGTGTGTGTGTGTGTGTGTGTGTGTGTGTGTGTGTGTGTGTGTGTGTGTGTGTGTGTGTGCGTGCGTGCGTGCGTGCGTGTGTGTGTGTTGCTCCTGGAACAGGTGGCCCTCCAGGTGTGTGGGAGGAAGTGAGACTTGGCAGACGGAGATACGATGGGCACAGTTTTCAAAGAGGACACACAGAAACACATGCACAGGATATCGCAGCGTATTCCTGATTACTAGCCCGACATCGCTAACCACTGTCAGTTTACCAGCAGCGTGTGTAGAGGGTCATCTGAACTACAGAAATGTCGTGGTCTAACTCGTGCGGGAAAATAATTGTACTACTTTTTTCGGATGAAAACGAGAGGGAGAAGGGAGCGACTCTGAAAACATCCTGTGCATGTCTTTCTTGTTGTTATTCATCTCGTTAAAGTGTTTATCTCATGAATAAAGCATTTTGAAAGTTGGGAATTTAAAATGTCTCACAGTTTGATAAGGAGATATTTTTAAACAATACTGGTGTCATGCTCTGTATTTTCCAGTGGAAGAACAATCCACTCAGCACCTGCCATTGTGTCACTTGACATGCAGTAACAAAAAGGCAGCGCTGGAAAATCTTGTGTGCGTCACGATACACTTTATTGTCCCCGTAAGGACATTTGTTACAAACTCCGTCCTGCAGTTCCACATAAATGTAGGTATACAATCATAGTTAACATTAAAATACATTATTACTATAACCAAACAAAAGCTCGGGTCCCAGGAGGTTAAGATGCAGATTTTGTTTGTATGTATTATGTGTGAAATGTATGTTGTGTATATGTGAGTGAGCCAAAGACACATTTCCATTTGAAGTACATTTAATGTAAAGTGAAGTAATCTGAATTTATTTTGTGTTTTTTTGCAACATCAGAAAAAAAACAACATATAATGAGAACACAAAATCCTTTTAACACCGAAAAACAACAGAAACATTAAATACCTCGAGGTTTCCAGAGCAACATATTAAAGTCAGGTATACAGAACCTTGGTATCGTCATTAAATATGATCTGGTTCATATTGTTTTTCAGAACTACCAACAATCTGATTAATTGGATTACGTGTAGATAAGGTTTGACTTCAACACTCGCAAACAAAGGCAAATGTAAACACACACACATGCAGAACAAAGGGATCATACAACTTGCTCAGAGCAAAGAAAGTACACAAAACATTTTCCCTCTGTTTCTCTCTATCTCTCTCACGCGCTCAACATCAAAATATCCACAGGGCTTCCTCTTCCACTATCAAACAATTGTTTGTTCTCATTATCATAACTCATTAATCCTGATCACACTCAATCCCATCTTTCTTTTCCAATGTCTGTTTTCCCGGCCTCTCTCTCACACACACACACACACATAGTTACACATACATTTGTTTGTTCCTAAATTCATAATTCATAGGATTTGATCAGACAGAATGTTTGATAGGGTTTACAGTCTGGGCTGGCCCAGGCAGAGAGGGATACAACACAAATAAACAGTCATAAATATATACATGGTGAACCCCAGAGGATGTGTAGGAGGCTCAGTTAATGCAATGATACAGCTGAGTGAGAGAGAGACACTGAGCTCTGAGCGAGGGACGAAAGTGGATCATGGGGTATTTAAGGGCTTTCCAAAACTTTCCAAACAAGTTAGTATAGATGTCTAATTACAATAATGCTATTTGGCTTTGTCACCTCAGTCAGTGTCCGGATTTATTTTTCAAAATACAGAATAATGTTTGTTTTATCTCCCTCACAGCAGAGTGGGATAAAGTAATAGGTTTATGTCGTATATTCTTCCTGTGAGTATAATCTAATGTTTCTAATGTTATACCTTATTTTGAAAAGTGGACACAGTCAAATGGGTTTTCATGGATTCAGTTTACCTGTTTATAATTAAATTGTTCTTATTCCATGTGCTGTGTTCAGGTTCCAACTTTAACCAAGATCTTGGTTTCTTCTTTTCTATGGTTGCATTGTTCTGTTCTTACATAATACACTTAAGAAAAACACATCTTATTGCAGGTTCTCTTGTATTTATTTGCATTGCATTTGATATTGAGGTAATCAAAAAGTTACAGAAAGTTATCAGATTACATATATGTACATTTTTATTAGGTGATTGATTAAATTGGTTTAAACAGTTAATTAGTCATTGTAACATAATGTATTTTTAAAGTAACCCTGCCGACCCTTGTCTCTCAATCATTGACACACATGTTGCTTTTCTCTGGTGGCATTGTTCTGTTATCTTACACTTCAGTAAAAAACATCCTTTTGAAGTTTCTCTTTATCTGCATTGAATGTGATCTTGAGGTAATCCAAAAGTAACAGAAAGCAATCAGATTACATATATGTACATTTTGATAAAAACATTTTTTATTAAGTGACTGATTACATTGGTTTTAACAGTTAATTAGTCATTGTAACATAATATGTAACCCTGCTGACCTTTGTCTCTCACTCATAGACATACGCTGTACTGTGACACAAAAACACCGGGAACAGGTTAGGGTTTTTTTTATTGTAACGGTAGTATTCATGTCCACAAACAAACATTAAGCTAGCATTTATCCATATAGAAGTATTAACATTGAACACAGACAGAGAGGGATATGCATGAATATGAGACAGACATTGATAGGAAAAGTAAATCCATCCCAAGAAT
Organism: Trematomus bernacchii; assembly: GCF_902827165.1. Lineage (NCBI taxonomy): Eukaryota > Metazoa > Chordata > Actinopteri > Perciformes > Nototheniidae > Trematomus > Trematomus bernacchii. Next base: position 2,315,627 of record NW_022987899.1, on the reverse strand, counting down.
AAAGACTAATCCAAACTGAGTCTGATGGATAAGTTGGTAAATTGTGTAAACAAACTCATCCCTCTCTTCATTATAAGGTGCCGGGAAATATCTTGTCATACAAATGAAATCCAAAACAAGTCGGTTTGGTTCAGATGGGGCTTACGATGGGATAGTGAAAGCAAGAATACATAAAACGTTAAATCTACCCAATAAATGATGATCCCAACTCTATTTGACAGATTTGTAGACATGGTGGAAACAAAAACAAACCTGAAAAGTTTGGTTCACTCCGGATAATCTACAAGAGAGAGAGGGAAATAGACAGTGTGATGGAAATGAGGAAGGAAAACAAAAGAGGCAAATACATGGGGAGACAGGAGTGTGTTATGACAAGTCGTTACCTTTAGTAGAAGAGATTGGAGAGTCCACGCTGACGGGTGGGTTTGGAGCCTGACTCGCTAACAGCTAACGCATGACACCTGGAATCATTTTGACTCGTCATATAGCAAAGGCCCAGGTGTCAGTGATACCATTCAAGATGGCTCTGTTCTATATAGAGTGTTGCAGTGAAGACTTGTGATCAAAACGTGAACATCTCTTCAGCTTGTGTTAACCACAGACCTTACTTCAGGTTTCGAATCAGAAACAAAACATTGACTTTCATACTTTCAAATGCAAAGTATTTTCCAGGTTTAAGACTCATTCCACTCTATAAGTGTCCCGATGAGTCATGGCAGTGTGACAGTGATCCAGCCTGAAACAGATCAATAAACCTTTCCCCAGGACGCCATGTTCACACTAATCAATCAAGCTGGACTTAGATCAAGTGTACATGGATCCAATCCAATGGTTCCTGACGTAGAAACCTCCTAAGTCTACTGCACATCTCAATATTCCCCTTCTGGGTACGGGACCAAAAGACAATTCATCAATGAGACTCATCTGTCGGGCAAACTGCAACATCCTGATTTACCTTTCCTCTGTGACCTCTGACTGCTACACCCTTAGGCTATTGGTGCTGACATGGATTACAACATTGCTATTGCTTCCCAGGGTTTTCCTGGCTTTCTCTATTGCTGTTTTCTTATATCTGGAGAATCAGATCGGGGCATGTTGCAGATGAGAGGAGATTGTCAGTGTCAGGAGTGTTCTTATTTACTGGAAATAGTTTATTTGGTTGGGTGTAGCGTGGGTATTTGGTGATATCAACCCAGTGTTTGAAATGTTCTGCATTGGCCCTTACACACAGAAGTTAGATTGTTGGTTGGTTTTTCTTGTAAATTACCCTTCTTTGTCTTCCTTTGTTGAATTTTCCTCCTGTTTTGTGACCATGAGCGTCACATAGACTTGGTATTAGGAAGTTGTCAGGGTCTGGTCTGTTTGAAGGCAATGTTTGCCTTCTTCTGTACATCTCCTCTGAGTTATATCAATTTGTTCAGTTTTAAGGTGCATGAGTTAAAGGGGATTGTGTGAAGCCAGCACCCTCAGAATAGGCTTTATGTCAGAAGCTCTTTTCCCGTGCAGGATGTGAGCTATGACTGGCGATGTTGAACTCACATTTCTGGGCTGTGAGGTAATGCCGTCGTCTTCCAAACCCAAGCTGGTGGGTTTGATCCCAGCTCTGAAGACAACATGTCGATGTGTTCTTCAGCAAGTTACTCAACTCCAAGTTACTCAACTCGATGGCATGGCCAACGGTGTGTGTTAGCAGGAGGCACTTTGAATGTGAATGCTGTTTTTGTAAAAGAGTATTGATGAGTTGTAAAGACTGGATAAATGTAGTCATCGTATCCAGTTAGTTGGTGAATATTTTGGTTGGTGATCCTGTGTGTGTGTGTGTGTGTGTGTGTGTGTGTGTGGTGTGTGTGTGTGTGTGTGTGTGTGTGTGTGTGTGTGTGTGTGTGTGTGTGTGTGTGTGTGTGTGTGTGTGTATGTGTGTGTGTGTGTGTGTGTGTGTGTGTATGTGTGTGTGTGTGTGTGTGTGTGTGTGTGTGTGTGTGTGTGTGTGTGTGTGTGTGTGTGTGTGTGTGTGTGTGTGTGTGTGTGTGTTTTCTCTATAATTACCTGTCTAACTTTGGAGCCTAGAACTAAAACACACTCACTGAAAAGGAAAGGTTAAAGTAAGGTGGTGTGTAAAAAAGTTTGCCTTAACAAAAAACAACAATAATTGCAAAAGTGAAAAAATCGTTTTCTGTTGAAAAACCTAATTCATCTCCTTTTTACATTTACACACCCGAGCTCACTTCAATCAAAAAGGCGAACAGAAATAAGCAAAGGAAGAAAAAATAATGAGGTAGAAAGACATTGATTTTGATTTTTTTTAATATTTCCATTTCATGGCAAACTTGTTTTTACTTATCTTTTGTTTGATTGCCTCTTTTGATGTTCTCTTTCTATTGTTCTCACACTCACACACACACACACACACACACACCCACACACACACACACACACACACACACACACACACACACACACACACCTTTACCAATGTGCTCTTACCCTTGATCCAGTATACACACATTCCTGTAGAAAAGGTTTCGGAGTACGGCTCGTGATACATGCCAAAGATCATCTGCTATTTGGAAATCCATTCTTTGAGAAAACTATGAAGTGAGTGTAAATGTCAAAACAGGGTGTGTTTACTGTGAAGCGGGAGAAGAAAAGGATAGTGGTGTTTCTTATTTTGTATGTATTTCTGTCAAGACTGCTCTTCTCCCAACTGTGCTGGCTTTTGAACACAGAAACACATTAGCAATGGAAAGCAGAGGGAAGATCTGTTGATTTTTCCGCTCATTTACACTGGGTCCCTTTAAGGCGAAGTTGAAAGGGAAGGGGACATGTGGCTGCGGCAGAGAGGAACATATGGCATCTTCTCTAGTGGAAAACCTTAATACGGGGTAGAGTATTGGCACCCGTCGCCTCACCAGCATTAACATGCCGTCAGAGTTGTTCTGGCAGAACTCTAAGTGGAGCATACTTGCCCATGCACTGTTCCCAAGAGGGTTGCAATGTGTCCCTTCCTACTTGCCATCCACCCTGGACCATGTTATCAGTGCTGTTAGAGAAAGGCAAGAATACAAACTCGCTGGAGGATCTGTGTTTATCAGATCTCCAGCCAAAAGATCCTGTCAGAAGCACTGCTCTTGTTAACTTGGTGAGAAGAAAGACATGTAAAAGTAACAGAAACTGGAGCAACATGAAGGCCATTTTCACAATGTAACATTTAGTTTAAAAAGAGTTTAGTAAACAGTGTATTCTGCATCTGTTGGAGTCATCTACCGGGTGTTTTCCAACAAAACATCCTGATATATATATTATTATATCACATTTACTTTTTATGTAAGACATGAAGAAAATAAGGGGGAAAAAGGGAAACAATCAGATAGCAAACAGGACTTTTATTGCATGTCAATTTTACAAAAAAGCACAGAAGTAAATGTTAAAATGAGTGATGGCAATATCACATATAGCTGCTTCAGTTTAAGAGTCAGCAGTGGGAGGGGTGAAATAAAGGGGTTCAGCTTCCCCTAACAAAGGCTGACGGATTGGCACATGTTATTTTGTGTGTGCGTTTATCCAAAGGGACTTATGGCGCGTTTCCACTGCAGCGCGGAGCACGGTTTAAGAGAGCTGTGACGTCAGCAGCCCGTTTTTGGTTGCGTTTCCACTTGGCCTAGTACCGGCCGGCGGGTCCTAATTCACAGTTTTTCTGGCCTCATAAAATCTTGGGTCTAGGGCCAGAGACAACGAGGCTGAGTCGGGCTGAGTATGCTAAACTAGAGAGAGAATCGCTGGCAAGGGGGCTACAACTACAACAAGATGGACATATTTGACCGTGATTTAATTGTAATACACGTTTCAAAATGATGCCGAAGTAACAACATACTGATACCGGTTAGTAAAAACCATGAATTAATGCTTTGACAAGTCTGCAGACAGACGGCAGGCGAAAAACCTTTTAAAATGCGTGTTTTCTAAATGGAGATTGGCTAAGCTAACGCAGTGTATGCTCCGACCGTCCACACTCACAACAACGGCCTATCCAGACATAAATAAAGCAGCGACTGTATTCACCATGACACAGGCAGTCTGTGGTTTGTACTTGTTTAACTTTTGTCTAGTTTCTGAACAGATGTGAGCTCTGAGTGCTAACAGCTAACAGCTGTGTTGTTTTTCTGGGGTTCTCATTGAAGATGACGTCACGGCTCCGCCTACACTGCGTTACTATAGATACTACCCCAGTTCCTAAACTGTAATGGAAATGCGCCATAAAGTGAGCCAGTCCTAACAAGGCCTAGCCATACCGGGTGAGGCCGAGCGAGGCCGTGTAGTGGAAACGCGCCATTATATGCACTTCAGACAAACCTAACAGAGCAATGTGGGGTTTATCTACAGCAGGGCTATTCAATTAGTTTGGAATGGGGGCCGGTTGATGAAAATGATCCAAAGCAAGGGGCCGGGAAAAAGATGGCTTGAAATATGAGCAATCATATTTAAGAGCTTCAGATACAGTAAATACTACAACAGCATAGTGGAGTGCATATATTGTGTTTAATTCAATCAAACAACATAGCCCCAAGGCCTTTATAGATCTAAATGGCAAGTTCAGAACTCAGTAGGCCTACATGTTTCATTTGATTTCATTTAGGTGAAATGATCTAATCATTCACGCAGAGATGCAATCAATGACAGGAGTTGTCACTACAGTATAGTAGGTGGGTTCGAAACCCGAGCCCGTCGAAGTTTTCAGGCATTGTCTACCCCTCTATCTCTCAATGTAACACCCTCTCTGGAATAAAGGCACTATGGCAAAAAAAAAAAAAAAAAAAAAAATCTTTAAAAAAAATAAATTGATTACTTTTTAACATTATATTCAAAGGGCCAGTAAATATCACCCCGGGGCCGGATTTGGCCCGCGGGCCGCCAATTGAATAGCCCTGATCTACAGTGTCTTGCCCAAGGACACTTCGACATGTTGATTGCTCTTTTGGAAGACGCCCCTTTGCCACAGTCGCACTGCACTTGAATATTGGACATTTTCACCTTGTTTTTTGTCTGTAAAATCCTCCATTGATTCATCTGTGTATTCATTTATTCATTCTCAAGTCATTCCTAATCGTCCATATTCTAACTACAATCTTTTAAGGGTGAGGCGGCAGACCTTGCTCTCCTGCCAGACTCTGACAGGTAACAAAGTAAAAGCCAAATTCAAAATTCGACTGCCTTTTTTTTGTGTCCTCTCAAGCAGAAGTTAGAACTTCCTGTTTATTGCACGTCTGTTCTTATATACATAGTGAGTTTGTATGCAATTAATGTAATGGGGCGAAGCCTGCGAGCTAGTTCAGGCAGTCAACTCGAGCACCAATGATACATTACTGTAACACGTGACGCGTCTCTCTTACAACCAACCAAACACAATCTCCTTAACTTGCCGCTCTATTTAAGCTGCCAGATCTGCCTGCCTCTGCCTCGCTAATGCTGCGGCTCTGTCACATTGCTGATGCGTTCACGTGCTGCTTGCCTGCCCCACCACCACCCTAGCTTCCACCCCAGCTTCCACCTGTAGGCTCGGGGATAGTTACAGTATCTAATCATCACTCAATGTTCTATGTAAATCTGTGGAGTGATGAGGCCCGAGCCTAGGCGCCAAACTCAACTATATGCTGCTCTAATAAAAATATTAAGAACACGTGAGTTGTCTGACTGAAATATGAATCTGGATGTAGGTAGGAGTCTCCAATTCCAATGTGTGGCATACTTTACTGTTAATGCTAGCGCTCTGATGGCTACACAAATTCAGGTTCCACCGAGATTTGAACTCGGATCGCTGGATTCAAAGTCCAGAGTGCTAACCATTACACCATGGAACCATTACATTGGGCCACAAATCAGAAAAGGGCCAAATAAATATCAAAAAAGTAACATTAAAGTGGACCTATCATGCTATATTTGAATAATATAGTGTAGGACCATACCTATATAAGGCATATTTATACTTTTTTATTTTCAAAATACCAAACAGATCATGCATTTTAGCCATGCCTCATTTTGCTCAATTTGACCATTTCTAGATCTGTTTTAGCAAGGGCAGATTCAGTGAGAACAGCACCATCTACTGGCCTGGCATATGTACTACAGCGTCTCCAGCGCTTTCGAACGGCAATGGCCGTGGCTGTCTCCTCCTGATTGGTGGAGTTGGCCCAATAGCCGTAGCGCCACCGTCCTGACGTCAGGACAGTGTTCAAATCTGGATCAGTTTTTATCAGATCCGTTGCAGCCCCTTTTTTAGAGATTTGGGTATGGAGGAAAATAGAGAGGGTTGTGTTTTCTGACACTTGGTGAGTTCCCTGGAACACCGGGGACACATATTCATGTAGAAAAGACGTACTAAAGTGCATTTTGCATGATAGGTCCCCTTTAAGCCTTTTTCTGGGAAAGACCATTTCAAGGTTCAAGGCTTTTATTTGTCATACGTACATAGCTACAGTGTAGTTATGTCGATGAAAATCTGAGGTCACAGGCTGCAACACAATAAAACTGAAAAAACTGAAAAAGGTACTGCAAGTAATACAAAATAAATAGTAAAATAGGGAAATAGTGAACTAGTGCAATAAGAGTCTTTATACAAGTGATTGGAATATGATATATTAGATAAATAATTTCTAAGTAGCAGCCAGATGCATGTTATGGATGTTCTTTCAAAAGTTAAGGTGTTTAACAGTCTTATGGCCTGTGGGATGAAACTGTCCCTGATTTGATATGAAAGCCAGTAAATACAGATGAAGTAAAACCAAAAACATGTAAAATGGTAACAAGATAAATGCAAGATAGCAACATTTGTAAGTGGATAAACACAGCAGCAGCTTCAATGGATGCCCTGCAGCTAAGTGTTTCCTACAGTGTGGACATTTGGTCACAGAATGAAAATGCTGGTCTATCAGAGATGATCAATCCCTGGCCGTGAGGGGTGGAGAGCACAACCTGTTCACTTTCAAGCAAAGGCTAAATGGGTTTTGGATCTGAATACTACGGCTCCAAAGGGACTGAAAGAGGAAGTGATCTGTGTTGGGCTTTCCGTGCAAACTGTTATTTGTGTTTCGGGAATATTTTTATGGTCTGCTTTTACCGTTTGCAATAACCCGAATCATTATCACTGCTGACGTGATGTGTATTGTTATTTAAAGACAGAGTCCAAATGGAGTTTATGAACACAGTGTAATGGATTAAAAATTACGAATGGTTCTAATATAGGGCGTGGAAATGTAAAATATGAATGTGGAATAATGAGCACTGCCGAGATGCTTTTTGAGTGAAGGGCGATTAGGTGTTTTGCCGAAAATAAAAATACAAAAGACAAGTGAAGGTTAGAGTGCTGCTCTTGGGACTGTTTGCTTCTTATTATGCATGTTCAGGGTTGCAAATGTAACCTTGTAGATCCAAGAACAGAGTACTTTTTTAATGAATTCCTGTTCCATGCTGCTACACCTCTCACCATCCCATCCTGTAAATTGGTTTTCTGCACTTTTAAGTTTATAGTGAGTCAACTGGAGTCAAATTCCTATAATGTGTCAACACATTAAGCCAATAAGGAACTGCATCTGATATGTAAATGTGCTCTGTGCTGGCTACCTGTATCTATGCACTAACACATGTTTTGTGCAAGTACACATATCTTAAAGTGCCTTCTTGTTGCAATTACAAGTTATCCAGCCAAAGTGAACTAGCGGTCATCATTGTAAATATGTTCAAGCCTTGTATGTATATGTTCATGGTAGAGAAGGAAACAATGGAAGAACTTTACTTGAACCACAAATCAACATTATGCAGATGATTAAGCCTTCTACATCTACGTTAATGTTCGGGATAATACGAAATAACCATGTCAAGATTAACCCTAATGCCTAAACTGTCATTTGACTAATGTAACCTTTTCAAGAGCTGCAGTTTTACCTCTATTTGTTTAAAGTTTAGACCTTTATTCACTGCAGTGATGAATTTAGCAGCATTACAACTGCAAAGGAACATTGCAGATGTGAGGCAAAAGGACTTGAAATGAGACGAGAGGCAAGCACAACGTTTTGTTCTCTCCACAGTGTTTTCTAATGTTTGTTTTCCACAGCTGACGTCATATAGACCGGACTTCTTTCTGTGGATTGATATGAAAGGACCTAGTCCCTTGGTCAGAAGTTCCAAAAAAAGATCAAACCTCTGACTTTCCATATGGACCAATCACAATCGAGTATTAAACTAAGCCAGTGCAATAAAAACCCGTTAATATGTTTTGACAAGTCTGTTATTTCAAGACTCTGGGTCCTCATTTCAATTCCAAGCTCAAACAGACTGTCCATTGCAATCTATTCCCAGAGCTTCCCTCGAGCACGGTGAGTTTGATACACAAATCATCGATTGGTGGAGTAGTCCGTTTCGGAAAGGCAGATTTTAACAGTCAATAACATGACTGATGGAAAATGATGGAGGAAACGGGGAGGCTGACATTCAGGGCAGAAAAAAAGTGATATTGCTTGAGTCTAAAATCCATGGTGATTGGCTGTAAATATGAAACACTTTAACAGTTTGCTGATGTTGCTTTTGCTGCGGACCTTTTAACCCCCCACCACGGCTGAATGACGCCGCTCCCTGGGAAACAAATTGCATCTCTGCTTGTTATTATCACATTAACTCTGCATCAACTGTCAACAAAGGCCCACAGCATACTCGTACACACACACACACACACACACACACGCACGCACGCATACACACACACACACACGCGCGCATGGTCTTTCTTCTTCTTGACTAATCTCCAAACAAAGCTGTGAATGTTAGCCTCTAAAATCCTTTCACTTTGAATTTTGTGAAAAAGAAATGAAAAATCCCTGGAGGAGAATAAAGAAGGACGACGCGGGCAAAGAAAAAGATGAAAAGACGAGCGTTTGCCAACTCCTGCTGAGACCTCTTTGATAAATGCGGACTTTTTCGAAGAGGGAGTTTGGTTCACTCGCAAATCTCTCCGCATGACATTCCGCATGTGGGCATTTTGTGAGTCTATTTGTGTGTGACTGTAGGAGTCAGTTTTTGCAGTCATTGTTCGTACTGTATCGTACAGTTTGAGCACACTGCAGAACGCTCTTTGCACCCCGCGTGACTCTTTATAACAGTTTTGTTCTTTCTTTCAATTTGTTGGAGAGTCCTCATTATCTGATATCTAGAGTCCGCATTTTATCATTTGATGTGTTACAATACTGCAAATTAGGCTTACTTGAATCCCACCACTAACAAGATAAAGCCTTCACTGTTGGGAACGAAGAACAGATTGTACAGTTCCTCTGCTAAACTTAAAAAAGCTGGGGAGTCCTGGTTTTACCCTCCGTGCCTAAGAGAAGTCATTAGATCCCTCTATGTTAGGAGCAGATTTAAAAGAATGGAGGACAAACAGGGTGAGCTGCATATTTGATTACAGCATTATCCCCATCTCTACCCAGCACCAGTTCATTGGAGAATACAGGGGAGTCATGGAATATGCAGAAGCTGGGAAGGAATGAGAAGGACGTGGGACATTTTAGATACTTCTTCCTGTATATTCAGACTCAGACATGCTTTGGTTTAAGTATAAATGACCTGCACGGTTTCATATTGTGTTGCCATATACAGAGATGGCAAAAGTACACAAATCCTTTCCTCAAGTAGAAGTACAGATACTGCTGTTTAAAAATACTCTGGTAAAAGTAGAAGTACTGACTAAACTTCTTTACTCAAGTAAAAGTAAAGAGGCTTTGAAATGTACTGAAGTAAAAAGTACCCATAACTAGCAGCTGTTTTAAAGAGTACCTGATCTCCCTTTATATTAATAGAACAATGGGGGGGGGTGCTGGTGACTTATCTGACCGGCCCACTTCGGTGCCGCTAGTAAATTGACAACGGGGGGGGGGGGTGCTGGGGACTTATCTGACCGGCCCACTTCGGTGCCGCTAGTAGATTGTCAACGGGGGGGGGGCTAGTGTCTTATCCGACCGGCCCACTTCGTAACCGCTAGTAAATTGTCAAATGCTAGCGACTTATCCTACCGGCCTACATCGTCCGACCGGCCAACGTCGGTTTCGGCCCATTGGGATTCGTCCCGATGGGCAGTCCGCCACTGTTCGTAAGGCATGTGTATCATCATTCAAGACTGAAGCCTAAAACGACTGTTTGTAACAAATGAGCAAATTCTTGGAAAGATTGCTGGCTTTCGAGAATATTGGATTTCAGACGCTGTGAGCACTTGGCTGGGGATCTTCAGTTTTGGTGGGAAAACAGAACGTAAACATTAGAAGCATCAGCACAAGAGGAAATCAAAACATGGCCATTTATAACTTCACCTTCATGAAGGCAGGATGATTTTTCTCTGAAATGACCCTCAGAATCAGAATGCTCCCGCTCTCTGTTTCAATGTCTTGGCTCACCAGTATGCTGTCTTATTTTTGGGTATACGTATTGTGCCTTGATTGCCTTTAATCGAGCTCTGTGTGTGAGTAATGCCTAAGAAGTACCTACGTCAATGCAAGACGTCTACACAGAAGGAGGCATGTTAAAAGGGACCAGCAGGGGGTTTGAATAAATGCAGAACTTGTGATTGATAGCCTCTTACGCAGGTTGATAGTCATGCTGGCACTCAAAGCTCACCAGTTAACCGCAGTTTGAACTCCTTGAATACATCAGCAGTGACATCTTGAGTGAAGGAGACTGACAGCTGTACTTCTCGTCACCTTGACAGATGAATGACTTGTGTTCTTGTTCTCCGGTTGAACACTTTTATCATCTCCCTCTGTCTTATCCCTCTTACCTCTGTTCTCATTTGTCTGTATCTCCGTCTTCTCACTTGTATTGGATTCTTTCTTCTTGTACTTCTTGAACTGATTTACTCCCCAATTGCCTTTCTCTTTCTTCCACTTTCTTTGCCTCTGTTTCTTTGCTTTTCTTCTTAGTTTTTTTGTCCTCTCATCCTTTGGTTATTTGAGGACGTGAGCGCCGTGTCTCAGGCCACTGGAGGACTTTTAGAAGTCAACAAGAGAGACTGTCACGGTCTCTCGGGTTTCTGCACTCACAGATACGCGCACAAATTCATTCAGTGTTGAGTCCTCAAATTCCCCAGGCAAGAGAGAAGAAACAAAGAGATGGACTGTTTTTTGTACAGCCGTCTCTTTCTCCCTTCCTCTCGCTGTAGTTCTCTGCAGTGCAGTACAAACATGCCGAGTGATCAAAGAGTCTCTGGGTGTCAGAAGCGAGGGACAAAAGGACGTGTGAGGAAGACGAGATGAGGACAGGAGGAAGGAGAAACAGAGCTGTCGATGACACATCCCATCAATTTCAGTGCAGCTGGTTTCCCAGAGGCACCTCAGTGGACTCCTGCTCACCTGGAGGACTGTCTTCTTCTTCATGTCTGAGTTTAAGGGTTTTCTAATAAAGTAAGGGAAATCAAAATCAAAAACATAAAAGTAAGGAGATCTTTCTGTATCACTTTACAATGAGACTACCCGTATAAAGGATTCATAAAGGGTTTATAATTAGGTTATGAATTAGGTTGTAAACACTTTATTAATCCTTAAGTACCATTTATAAACCAGTTCTAACATAGTTTGCATACATCACCACAGGCTCACTATTTGGCAAGATGACTAAGCCTTATATTGGCAACTTAGCGAGAATCAACTCAGTGATGAAACAGATACCAAGGAGGATGCTGGCTGATGAAGAAGACGAAGTAAGCTAAGTAGCCAATATAACACTTAACAGTACAGATAAATGTGGGCTCACTATTTGGCAAGCAACCGGTCACAGTTGCCCTGTTTATCTCATGTCTTATAAAAGCTTATTGATGATTTAAAAAGCGTTCACAACCTAATTAATAAATTAATTACAAACTATTCGTAAACCCTTTCTAAGGGTAGTCTTATTGTAAAGTTGTCCCGATCTTTCTCTAGCCCTGCATAGTTCTTTAGTACCATACACTGTAACTCAATAAACCAATTCAAATGTTTTAATAATAGTAATGATAATAGTGGTAATAATCTGACTTTTTACTCAAGTAAAAGTATTAGCCATGAGTGTAATATCCCGCTCACTTAAGTATTGCCATCAAACTTAGCGCACCAAAAGAAAAAGTACTGATAGTGCCCATTTTAGAGATATTCAATTATGACAAGAACGCTCAAAGTAGAAATACGAAATCGTAAAAATTTGTTTTTACATTTAAATCTCCTTCTTTTAAACTCTTACTTCAGTAAAAGTACAACATCATTGGCATCAAACTGTACTTCACGTATCAAAGTAAAAGTACACAAAAGCCCATTCTAGACATGTATTGTATGACTATTGATGCATTACTGTGTTCATCACATCTGGTTAAAGTCAAGATAAGCTTAATAACGTTAATAATTTATCAGTTTATTCACATTTTGTAAATGTAAATGTATTAATTGGAAACAGTAAAGCAACTAAAGCTGTCATAAATATAGCAAAGTAAAAAATAGAAGTATAATTAATAAAACTGTACTTGAGTAAATGAACTCTGTTACTTTCTACCACTGTTAATAACTCATAATTGCAAGAAACATCAGAAGCAAGTGGAAAATGTCCTCATTATCTTCTCCCTCGCTGAAACACAGCTCAGTGGTGCTTTAATATTAAAACGATATCATACTTTAATATTAAAACGATGACATACTGCAGGCCTACCAGAGGAGCCTAGTGTTGGCATGCCACGTTTAATTCCCATTACAATAAAATATATTTTAACCGACTCCAACGTGTCAAATTTAAAGTGAGTCCTCTGAAACTGAAATAAAGAAAACATTTATTACCAGGAATATTCCTCCACACCAAATGTAATACCCTCATTAACCGACTCTGTAAAACATTTTTTTAAAGAGCATTTTATCTTGGGCTCGAATACTGATTTAATAAGCTCAAGAAAAGTTGCAGAGGAAGTTTGTTCAGAAAGAAGAAGGATTAATAATGTTTTAATGATGACAGTTTTATTTCAAAGCGTTTTGGTGTTTATCATGGAGTCACAGCGCCCTCTGCTGGACCCACAGAGAATTACAAGTGTGTGTGTGTGTGTGTGTGTGTGTGTGTGTGTGTGTGTGTGTGTTTGCGCGTGTGTGTGTGTGCATTACCATCCTTGTGGGGACCTACATCTGTTTACACAGCCACGTATGGGGACTCGCCCCCCTTATGGGGACATAACGGAGGGGAATCATTAATTTTAGGGTGAAGACTTGGTTAGGGTTAAGGTTAGGATCAGTCTCCAGGAAATGCATGTAAGTCAATGTAATGTCCCCTGAAGTGATGTATACATGGTATGTGTGTGTGTGTATGTATGTATGTATGTATGTATGTATGTGTGTGTGTGTGTGTGTGTGTGTGTGTGTGTGTGGTGTGTGTGTATGTATGTATGTATGTATGTATGTATGTATGTGTGTGTGTGTGTGTGTGTGTGTGTGTGTGTGTGTGTGTGTGTGTGTGTGTGTGTGTGTGTTTGTTGAGATGTTGACAGCTCGACACATCAGCGCCAGTTATTTCTGTTGTTGTTTTCTTTTTTTTAATGTTTGCTCAGCATATTTTACTCTTGCTTACTCTAAAAGACCTGACAACAACTTATTTGACCTGTCAGCGTTTTAGTCTGCAACCACAGTATTCTTTTAACATCAAACTTGTACACTAATTGTAAAATATCTCATAATGCCCTTTGACATGTTACAACTTTTAAAATACATTACATGTCACTTGTTAGACGCTTTTATCCAATGCAGGGACACAATGACATGCTGACTGCAGAGGGAATTGAACCAGTGCTCCCCTGATCCGAAGATTAGCGCACTAGCCCACTAAGCCACAGCCTCCTGTCGTTTAATGTAAAATGAAGCGCGGAAAATACCCAAAGTTTATCTATGGTTTGACTTGTAGTTTGAATGAAATCTAAACTCAGAAATGTAAAGAAATGTAAGCACCAAAACCCACACACCAACAAGTTTGACATAGCAGCAGAATCGGTAGGACAGCTATAGTTGCCCTCAAGAGTCAGTTCGACCACTTTATAACATATATATTGTTTTAGTATAATATATATATATGAATCTTAGAGGAGTGGTCAAAAAAACAAAAACGATGAGATTAGATTTACTTTATTGATCCCAAGTTAGGGAATGTGTTGGAGCAGAATGATTATAATGCATTTCAAATGAGTTAAACATATATAATAGAACAAGAAAATAAAAATACAAAACAGATAATATATATACATATCAACAGTAGAAATAAACCTTTTATATAGTGGATACAAAACAAGATATACAATATACAGAATAAGTTACAATACTTAGACTGTCTACTGGAACTAAATGTATAAACATTGAAAACAATCTGAATTCATTACAAAAGTGTTTTTATTTAAATGTAAATACAATGAAGGTGAGTTTGAGTACAATATGAAACATTTTTTAAATCTGGTTGCCTCCTGTATCAGCTTTTTTAAATAAAGTTTTTCTACAGCCATCCTTTACCCCGGCACTATATATTTAAAATGTTTTATGTTTTTTACCTTCACAGCCCCCTTACCTCTGCTTGTATTAAATCAGCAACAGTCGGTTCAGCAGTGACTCTATGGTGCACAACATCCCTGCTGCCTAGCAACAAAGGAGCACTCTTCATAGCAACCCTTCTCCTCTCTGCAGAAAACAGGAGACACAGAGAGAGAGAGAGAGAGAGAGAGAGAGAGAGAGAGAGAGAGAGAGAGACAGAGAGAGGGAGAGAGGAGAGAGAGAGAGAGAGAGGGAGAGAGAGAGAGAGAGAGAGAGAGAGAGAGAGACAACAGTGTGTTATTGATTTGCTTCACTATAAAGACCTTTACTGATGACACGTATCATGACTATTGAATGGGTAGTATGAGATTTTACATGATGTCCACTGGGTGGTAGCATTCAGCACCATGGAGAGCGACAGTTTCAAACCGTGATGAAAGAGAGTTACATATGACTAAACAATCATAAAATACATTATATAGTTATCATTTATTAAGAGTTTAAAACCTTAAAACTCGGCTGATCTGCATGGGAACATGTTGTATCCATATGTTGTTAATAAGTGCAAAGAAATACGTGATTTCAAGACTAGGAAGATGAGCTTCGAACTCAAACAACAAAGTCTCTCATATGAAATAACTGAACTGGTCTATCTTCAGCAGGAAATGTTGTTTTTGTGTAGGACCCAATAAAAAAAGCTGACAGAGAGAAAATGTGCTGGGTGTTTGAGAGTAAGCAAGAGTAAGTGAAAAACAAAATGCTGAGCAAACAAACAAACTGACAACACCAGCACAGAAATAACTGCAGGTAATGTGTAAAGTGTCAACGTCTCAACACTCAATCAAACAAACACAGGTGAAAGAGGCCTAAAATACACACACACACACACACACACACACACACACATACATACATACATACCATGTATACATCACTTCAGGGGACATTACATTGACTTACTTGCATTTCCTGGAAACTTATCGAACCCTTAACCATAACCAACACATGCCTAACCCTAACCAAGTCTTCACCCTCAAATTAATGATTCCCTCATCTGTAAACAGATGTAGGTCCCCACAAGGATAGTAATGCTAGGCCACACACACACACACACACACACACACACACACACACGATAACTCCTATTCTAACTCCTATAGGTATCCTTATATACTTGCTTGCTACATTACTTACATACATTTACACAGTACAATAGCCTATCGTGAATTTACAATGACTGCATTTATTTGAATGCTAAACATGAATTTTTACATATTTATTTGTATTTGATTTTTACTAAGTGAGTGGGGTTTTGATATTCTACATTTAAGATGTCAACATGTTACAAAGTTTAATTTCCTCCAAAACATGAACAAATTTACAATAAAAAACTAAAACATAACAAATATAAACCTTAATGAATACATTCAAAGAGACACATAAAGACATGGAACAACAAACAGTTGATAAAAACAGTTGAATTGTGAATGTTTGCATCCCAACTCTCAGAACAAACACTCAACCCAACATGTGTGGATAATGGAATAGATACACGTGTATTATTTGACAGCGTCCGGCTTTTAAGCCTTCACTCTGAATGTACTGAATGCATGTAGAGTTTTTACGAGCTCTTTCTCATCAGCAGCTTTGTGATGCTCACCACAGACTGAGGCCCAATCCCAAACCGCCCCCTACACCCTACCCCTACACACTACCCCTCCGTTTGCGCGTTCGCCACATTAAGTGCTGTTCCAAACCAACGAGTGTGGAGAGGTGTGGAGGGGGAGTGGGCTATCAAGCCCTCAAACAGCGAGTCTGCATCTGTGCTGACTTGAGACTGGTCTCTACCTGACCGGAGTCACGCTGTGTGTGTCCGTCAGGAAACACGCTGTTTACAAGTAGTTCCAGCAAACATCCACTGATAAATTGCGATGTTAACAACCTCATGATAACCTCATATTTTTTTAACTTAGGATCATATACCTGTGTTTAGTCTAGAAAAAGGTAAATGTGTGCATTTTATTATAAAGTTGTGTATATTTACAGACTGTTGCAAAAATTAAGAAGCTTATAAACATCAGGTTTAAAACTAAAAGAGCTTTACAAAAAAGTAACACAATGACAGATGTTTGGAGTTTTATTTGAGTTATTAATTTACATTTTTTTGTCTAAGACATGCTGATTTGAAACCGTTGTTACATACAGTTACGGCATTTCCTGTTTCTGCCGGAGAGAGAGGGGAGTTTGTCCCAAAGCTTGCCGCTGTATTTACTCCCTCCATCTGACAGGAGGGAGCCTCGTTGAGCTGCGAGTGTGGCTACAGACGGAGTTCACTCCGCCACGGAGGGGTAGGGTCGAGGGAGTGGTTTGGGATTGGGCCTGAGAGTCGCCTCACTCTGCTCCTAATGTTTTCTAACCACTCCTCTAAGTGCCTTTTCTCTCCTCCTGCATTCCATACCTGCCTCCTCCCTCAGTCACTCCTTATAGTATGTGATCGTCCTTTCCTCTTCCCTTTATCCTGACATCCCACATCTTTTCTGAAGAATCTGTCCGCTCAAAGAAATCATTACGTCTGTTTCACACTCATGGACTTTGAGGGTGAGTCTGCAAAGGAGTAAGGATGTCACATTAGGTCATTATGACTCTTTAGCTGACATTTTGGGATCTTCACATCTTGTTTCCACATGTGCAACTCAAACATGAGGTCATGCACTCATGTTGGAACCTGCGTGATGAGTGTTTGCCAAACTCTACTTTCCGTTTGGTCTTTTGAGGCAGATTTCTGACAGGCTGTATGCCACAGGAAGTAAAATACTAACTTCCTGTGGAATTAACTAAATAACTTAAAGGCTATCTCATATAATGAAGGGCTTCACAGGCAAATTGGCTTATCGTATGACCAAAACAAAAGTTAGTCAGGTCGTTTAACAGCATTTGAATAATTTGTTTCTTTGCTAAATATGGCAATGGCTGCACCAACTTTAAAAGTAAATATCATTATTACATCCATACATATATGAATCCCGCTATGCATTATTGGTTCTGTTTTTGCCTTGGTTTTCAATAACACTAGACAGCAAAAAACACACCATTCCCCTTCACTGTGGTGTTTCTATCAACCCATAAAGACATGTATTGTATTATGTGAAACACTAGATGGTGCACTCCCTATACTATTAGAAATGACAGACACTAAACCAACTGTTTAAAAACAAAGCATATCCACTTTGTCCACAAGTCCACATTTCTGCAGACTTTCTCTAAGTGAGTAACCCAATGCATGGTGCTGTGTGGTGCATTGTGTACACTGGTACCTACTTTTCTATTAATAAACACTACTTTCACATGGATTTAAGATGGTTTCGCAACCACATACTTCACATCTGGTGTATTCATCAACCATTCCTTTACTTCTTTGCTAAATGATGCTGTTTTGATAAAAGACTAGAGGACATTATATCAGAGATGGACATGTGAATTGCCTGTTTTCAGCCAATGTTTTGTCTCAGTACATCTTGATTTTTCCCCCCTGCCCTGCTAAGACATGATTATCTAATCACCGTCAGCTGTGTGACTCGGGTGTGGCCTATTTAAGAAATCAGAGCCTGTGGGTGTTTCTCAATGTTGAGGAAGGCTGTTCCAGAGCCACTATTTCAAGCATGCTACGTCATCGAGTGACGCTGAAGGACTGTTTAAATGCATGTTCAAAGCTGAACTGTATAACATAAAAAGGCACACATGCTGAAAACCCAACCCCAGCATGGGGGTCTGGGGGGATTCTCCCCCAGGAGATGCTTTGAAATATTAACATATAAACTACACATTCTGGTACATTCTGAGAAGAAAATAAATAAATGTATTACAACCCGACATATTAATAATATTTTATGCCATTGTTTGTGTTTCACTTTGTTCTGACAGTTGAACTTGCTGCTCCTCACAGAGAGAAGAGCAAAGAGGAGATAGTTTGTGTGACTTACTTTAAATTGTGGGTAAGGGTAGATAGCCCCCATTGTTCTGTGACCTGTCAATCATCAAACCGGGGGTCATATTTCATTATGTGTTCATTTCTATCTGAAGTTGTACCCATGGATGTATAAAGAATAGTTCTACCGCAAAGTTATTCTCCGTGGGGACTTCCGGCAACAATCTTGATTCTGATTGGCCAGAAGACTCGAAAAAACATCAGCAAAGATGTTTTATTGAGAGGATGATCAATACGTGACAGAAGTTTTCAAAACCGTTTATGGGCTCCGGTACTTCCAGTCCAACGCCTACTGCATGCACAGCGTTAGAAAATCGGGCCTTCAAAAAAAAAAAAAGGGGGGTTTTTTTCAATTTTTTTTTTCTTCACTCACATCTGCGACCCACTCGAAACGGGTCCGCGACCCACTTTTGGGTCGCGACCCAGCAGTTGAGAACCACTGATTTAGATGATGTGTTGGCCCTTCACTCTTCTTCAAAACATCATCTAAATAAATAAATGCTTATAGAGTGTGAAGCGCTTTTTCTCCCTTCCTATTTACTCCATGTTGAGCCTTTACGACCTCTTGCACTCAAGCTCTTACCACCAGATAAATCCCAGAGGGTTTTCAAGCTTTAGGGTTCAGAGGGGACTTTGGGATTTGGCAACTGTCTCACTGCAGCTTCTCTTTTTTTACTTTGTACAACAGTACATCACACCCTCTTTGCCTCCTGTAAGTAACAATGTAAAAGGTAGATGGTATGATGAACCATGTGACTACCACAATGTTTTTATTTCCCGGTATCCTCTCTTTCTGCCTCCCACCAAGCAAGGATGGATTGGGGAATGATCAGTAGGGAGGTAGGGTTGGACTGTGTTTAGTTTATTGTTTGTCTGCACGGCAGCCTGGTTTCTCTCAGAGGGGACTCCTCATCCTCATGACCCAAAACAGACATTATTGTGCACACATAGTAAAATACAGATGTGATATTTTGGCAGTGTTACCTAAAAAAACGTCCAAGATACAAAAGCTCCTGCTCCCACCTGGATAAGTAGTGGCTGATCTCTTCATTTACATTCACATTACAAACGTACACATAAGTGAGGGGAAATCAACATAAACTGTGTTAGAAAAGCTTATCTAAGCATCCTGGATAGTCGTAATTGATGATTATAATTTAAAATATACACGTATATGAATTCCTTTATTTGGTTCTTTGATGATTTTGGATGGAAATGGTGTAACACATTGCTTTAAAATCTCTCATTTGATCAGTTTGATTGAAATGTGGAAACTGTGGAGACTATGGCATGAATAGCTAACGATAAACCAGCTAAATCAATGTATTTTATCTTATTGCTAATAGGTAAAATAATTGAACATGGTCAAAATGCATTTGCCAACCAAAGCCTTGTGTACCTTATACCCTGCATTTAAAATCTATAGTAAACGTTTTTTTTTTTCAATAAGTAATCCAAGTCTATTTTTGTAAATATTTGCTTTCTTTTTCTTTTAATTTCAAGCGTATAGGTGTTGCTCTTAACTGTACTCAACACGTAGTACAAACCGTTTGTTTACAACCTGTAGGAGAGGCAGATGTCCTCCATTTTACTCCACTTCCTGTCCTGCCCTCCCTCCTCCTCCTCCAACGTACCGACAACCATGAGACCAACCTGCCATAATGCTACAGACACTGCCAGCCATGTCCTGCCTGTAAAACCAAACAAAAAATACAGTTTTTAGCATTTTAACGCAAGAGCAAGCAGAATTCCTGCTGTGTTTTTTAACGTATACATATTTTTCCAGAGATAAAGGCTCTGTTTTCTTCCCGGAAGATGTGTTCCCCGGTACCGGAGAGGTCTGCCGCTCAGCTGCTGAGCGCGGCGCTGCTGCTGCTCTGGCTCTCCGGTAAGAAACAAATGGATCTCTGATCAGCTGTGCTTGTCCACTGATGGCTTTATGTTGACCCCCTCCCCCTATATGTCTCTATTTACCCTCTGTAAACATATGTATGCCCCCGGTGCATCCACCCTTCAATAAGATGCAGCTGCCTTAATAAAATAAATATGGGCTCATTGTGTACATCATTGTGTACAGTGTGTGACTCAGTGTGGGGACAGAAATAGGCCTATAATAAGGTGCCACCAATGTGCTGTTTATTGTATTCAGCAGCACACATATACACTATGGAGGGTCCTTATTAATAGCTAGGTGGGTTTAAATGGAGCAGATTTCAGCATGATATCAAATGGATCAGGATCATTTGCAGATCAAAAGCTATCAGATCAAAATGGGCTTCTACATTTGATCACACACAGCATCATTACTCTGAGTGGGGATGCTCAGATTAAATGTAAAACCGGAGCAGATTAACAAACAGATCCATCCACCAATGTAAAGCCATGTTGTGGTGAGTATATATCATCATTGAGCTTAACACTCTCCCCTCCTGCTGTTTACTGTGGTTGCAATGGTTGCCTGAGTGAAATGCTTTCCAGTGGTGAATGTAAAACTCACCAAACCCAGGGAGGTGAGGTTAATGATACCGAGCACGATGATCTCTAAAGAACTGATTATATGTTGTATTAGGAAGAGGGTTTGGAGAAATATCTGGATGAATAGCCACTGGTTGCATGTTTATTTACACAATAACACAGTCACTGACAATAAGGTTTACCACAAAGATCTGGGGGGGTTGCATTCAAAATCATATTTTCATCCGATGTCATAGTGGCCTTGTCGCTTTAAGAGGCCCTCTCATGCTTTCGTGGTTTTCCCTTTCCTGTAGTGTGTTTCTTTGTGCATGTAAATGGTCTGTAGAGGCTAAAATCCCTGTTTTCTCTCCCACACCCCCCACCCCTGCCTGAAACATCTCCATTGTACTCCTTTGTTTACGTCTGTAACATAGTGACATCCCTATGTCACAATGGGTGGGACATCTTAAAGAGTTTGACCAATCAAAACAAAGCCGTCCAGCTAACCAATCAGAGTAGACTGGGCTCTGGTTTCAGACAGAGGGTGAAAAGAGGTGCTGCAGCACAGGCAGTATGAGAAAAATAAAGAGCTTTTTGAGCATTAAAGCATTGAGACATGTCACAGGAGAGACACTAAATACTAACATGAACCTGAATATGAAAATAAACTGAAAATGTCTGACTGTAATACTAGAAATGACGAAGACAAAAGACATCAATGTTAACTTCTAATTGTTTTTTGTCTCAGATTCATCAGTTCAGTGGTTTGTCTATTAAAAAGGAAAACACCCACCAGTGTATTTGTAGATGTTCTTACTGCAGCTTTTGCTTTTCCACTATGCCAACTGAAAATAGATACTCAAAGGTTGACTGTTGCATGGAGAGGCTGCTCCTCAACAGGATGTGGGCTCTGCTGAAGGCAAAATGAAAGGTTACCTCTTTAATTATTAATTACTCAGCTGGTTTATTGTCCAAATAAACATATATTGCAATACATCATATACAGGTCTATCACTTTGTTGAACTCTAAAAAACGAAATATTGTAGTTTTTGCAAAACTTGCTGCCGTTTCCAGAAAATATTATTTCGGTCTAGTGTCAAATGCTGTCTAGAATACACTGTTTATAGTCCGCATATATCACTTCAAATCCAGTCCTCAATGATATATATTATTACAGAGTGTTTACTGTATTTTAATTATAGATATTGCCTTATCTTATTCTATTTTAAAAGAACATATTTGGCTTATTCCTGCAACAAACTCAAACTATTTGGTCTGTTGCACTTTTTTGTTTATGTTTGTGTTATATATTTATTTGAAAAAAGCGTTTGAATATTTGAAAGTGCACTCACAGTTCCTGAGGAGAGGCAGTAGAGGGCAGCAGCACCCTGAACATTAAAATACATTTAAAAAACATCTACTGTTACTGCCCTTGCATCAAGTGCCTGCGTCATGAGGTGTAGAAGCATCAAATGACCACAAATCAGTTAATTAAACCAAATCCAAATACATAATAAATCGTAGATGATTACTGCTGCAGTGGCTTATTGATTGTGGCCAGAACACATTTCTGCAAATGGACAGGAGGAAACACTTGCACTGTGGCTAGTTAAGTGTCTGTCTATTAAACAGGAAATCCATTTCAGCAGAGCCTACACATAAATAACTAAATGAAACAATAAGACTTTCTGATTAAGTGATGGAAAGTACAATTACTCAATTATCGTAGTACATGTTTGACATTTGTGATTGAATTGAGTATTTCGATTCAATGCTACTCTATACTTCCACTTTATACTCATACTTGTAATGGAGTGTTTTAAGGCCATTGTATTTTTACTTTTACGTAAGTAAAGGATCTGATTCCTTCTTCCAACACTGCTTTTTGAACGTGTTTCGGAAGTGTTAGTAAATGTGCCCTATTCTACCTTTTTTTATTTTGTCACTTTTTTTTAATGAAAATTGTCTTTGGCTGTTTGTGAATTGCCTAGTTACTGTAGCCCCTTTTTAGTTACAATTCAGGTTTTTGTTTTTATTTGAGTGTTTTGCTTAATTTTTTACCCGTTTATTTTAATTTAATTTAATTTGTATTGTTTATTCCCTTATCTAGAACACTCTAGAACAGGGGTGTCAAACTCAATTTCATCGCGGGCCACATTCGCATAAAGGTTGCACTCAAAGGGCCGGTTGTAACTATATAAATATATAATATATATATATATAAAATAATGTATTATATTACATTATTGCCTCTGAATTGGATTATTATCGGATAGGATAATAACTTAGTAATTAACTACGTCTGAAAGCAGAAGTCCAGGGAAAATAATTGCAAGTCTCTTCAGTGCGCATGTCACAAAACGAGATGCATTGTGGGACATGTAGTTTATGGGCAACCTGCTTCTGTAAAGTGGCATGTAACCGTATAATAAACGTATTATATTCTTTGCAAGCTCTTGCGGGTCCACATAAAATGAAGTCGCGGGCCGGATTTGGCCCCCGGGCCTTGAGTTTGAGACCCCTGCCCTAGAACCTAAAGTATTGGGGAACATAACAAATGACACCTTTGTAAATATTCATTCTGTTTCTGAACAATATATTTTTTCAGTAAACATTGCAACATATACAACAATAGTTTTATGAGACAGGGTTTGATGCAGTTATTATGACAGCATAGATTTGGAAAATAATGTATGTAATTTAGACCAAGTGTAATTGTATCCTTAAAACATTGTGCATTATATAAACACATATTAAGTAAACACATGTTTCTGAAGATACTCAAATAGAATCGCAAAACATTTACAAACAGACATGTTGTTATTTAGCATCATCACAATGCCTTTAATATATTTAATTTACATAACTCAACAGTAATTTACCTTATTTTCTTTTACTTTTACTGTATTCAACTCTCGTCCTGCTTTGTAAGACCACGATTGGCCTTGCAACACAGAATTATTAGATTTGTAAATGTTTCCTTCACAGTATAAACATCAAATATCAAAACAAACTTCCGAGATAACATTTGAAAGGTTAGGAAAGCTGCCGATGTTTATTTTCAAAACGTCAAGATGCATCTTCAGATTCCTGTCTAGAAGCTGCACATTTGGTCAAAAGTCCACTGAAATATAACACATTTAAAACATGTTACACTACCCAGTAACTGTGTGTATATGTATCTGTGTAGTTGCTTGTTTCTGCGATTCTATCTGGATGTTTCTTCTTAACGGTTTCAGCATATTGTGTATTAAAGCAGCCATACTTTGCATCCCTTTCATGAGTAGACAGGACGGTCAATAATGCATAACAGTGAAAGGGTGCAGGGGAGAGGAAGACAAGAAATGGAAAGTACCTCTCCTCTCTTATTCCACACGGTCAATATTTACATTTAAAGGAGTGTGGGCTTGTGCAATCACTCTGCCTGCAGCACTGCAGTGAGAAAAGGTCAATACACTGGATAATGCGTCCCTGTCTGTGCCGATAATACAGTAAGACACAAAGATGCTGCAGGCTATTTTGTCGTATTACTTGAAAGGGTTCTGGGACTGATTGCTTTGATCTGATCAGAGAAACGCTTCTGCATCCTTTCCTGCAACTCCTTCAGGAGTAACTGACAGATGTTGTATTTTTGCTGTGAGTTGTATCGACTGACTGACTGCTCCCTTTTGGCCCCTGAGTGCTGCAGTGTGACCTTCTACACAGCAGGGGGCGCTAAGGACAAGCCCTGCAGTAAAGAACACAAATGAAAAAAACACCTATTATGCAATACCCACATGTTCATGGATTTTATACGTAACAATTTGTCCCCTCTGTTTCAAACCTGTCTGAAAATGAGCGGATCAGATTGTGGATACTTTGTGATGTCACAATGTTTTTTGGGTTGTTCAACCATTATCCAATAACCAACTAAGGTAACACACGCCCACCTTATCACCTGAATCTCCTCCTAGAGCACCATTCTGGGGTCAACACATCATCCAGACATGAGTTAGTACCAAACAAAACTCATGATTCACTTTTACACCAATGTCTCTCTGTTGTTGGGATATGAAAATAATCAAATCACTTTATTTATAAGAAGCGTATGCTCCATTATAGGATCAAATGAAATAAAAATACAATTTTATAATATGCTCCAACGAAAAATACATGTAAAATGTGTATATTGCAATTCACTGCTGGGTTATCTGGAACATTAAAGCCTTGTGTTCCTCTATTGTAAGGAGGTGCATGTGAGGCCCTGCCCCTATAAAAAGCCCCCAGATAAGACAAAGACACCCAACCTGTTCAACAATATGAAGGACGCCATATTGAAGCCCTCTATAGAGAGTTAACTCCTTTTAAGAGTGGCCAGTTGATCACCCTAAAGTGTCAACACACACAGGACCTCCTCTTATACATCCAACCATCTTCAACACTAAAACAACTGAGTGGTGATTCTGTTATGGACAACTCAGTCTTAGTGGTGGTGGAGGAAGTATTCAGATCCATCACCTAAGTAGAAGTACTAAAACCTAACTGTACAATACTCCATTTCAAGTAAAAGTATAGCTTCAGGTATCTTTTACTCAATACAAATGGAAACATTGTGTGGTCTTTAGGATGTGCTTGAGATTTCTATTCCAAAAACAACATAATAGTAAATTGCAGTTCCTTAAATGTATCAGCACTTGTATTGTTTTATCCACAAGGCAGTAATTTCCCTTAAAACTGTTATTTCTTTACCAATATACACCTCTGCTTTAAATTGTATTATGTGCATATATACGGTCAAACGTATAAAAAGGTGTTCACATAGAGTTGGATGAGAGGAATTGGGGGCACACAGGACAGGTGATGTAACAGACACACCACCTTCTTTTCTGCATTGACCTTGTGAGAGCAGTGGATGGAAATAGAAGGGGAGTGGGAGAGAGAATGCATTTGGAAAGTGAAAATAGGGAGTCATTTTGGAGTGTAGCTGTGGGGTTAGACAGGAGAGGTATAGGAGAGAGGCATGAGTGGACATGGATGGGAGAGGAAGGAGGGAGGGAGGCAGGGAGGGAGGGAGGGAGGCTGCTCCACTGCAGCATTTCATCTGTTAGCAAGTCTCTGCATCTGCCTCCTTCTCACTATCGACGGGACAGCTGAGTCAGCATCAGCCTGCATCTAACTCACTGTGAATGGGATGTAGTAACAACGCACACGCACACACAAATACAATGTGTGTGTGTGTGTGTGTGTGGGTGTGTGTGTGTGTGTGTGTGTGTGTGTGTGTGTGTGTGTGTGTGTGTGTGTGTGTGTGTGTGTGTGTGTGTGTGTGTGTGTGTGTGTGTGTGTGTGTGTGTGTGTGTGTGTGTGTGTGTGTGACAGTGATAGGTGTGTGTGTCCTTGAATGTATTAGCTGTATGTGTACAGATAGGTCAGAATGCTGTGTGACATTGACGTAGCACAGCTAGCATGCTAAGCTCACTGCTGACAAAGCACGAGTTGGATGTAATTGTGCGTGTGTGTGTTTTTGTGTAAGAGCAAGAAGCATTAGGGAGCAGGTGCTGCGCTGCATTACAAGACACCCGACTGTGCGCATGGAAAATGGTGCGTGTGTAAATTATACATACAGACGCTGGGTGGAAATGTAGAGCGTGCGTGCGTGCGTGCGTGTGTGTGTGAGTGTGGTGCAGAGAGGCAAGCCTGTGGAGTGGTGCAGCAGCAGTGGGAAGAGAGCCAGAAACACCCGACTGCAGAGGAAATAATGGTGCAGAGTCCCATCACACACGCACACACAATCAGAAACACACACACACACACACACACACACACACACACACACACACACACACACACACACACACACACACACACACACACACACACACACTGAGAGAGAGGCACGGATTCTGTATGGGGAGTGTAAATCCATGCTGAGACGTGACGTTAGAAGGGAGGAGGAACTTGAGGAAATCAAACTGCTTGTGTGGGGTATTTAAACTGACTTAGTGGAGCAGTCTAAGCTCGGTCTAAAATACAGTCTACGGCTTAAACTGTACAAGTAGCATTATCATGAGATGGAAGAAAAGGCTTATGTCTCTTTCAGCTTTCCTAGAATATGTCCTACCCTTCTTCTTTGTGAAGTTAATAATCAGTATACTTAATTTACGCTAAACGAATTAACTTTGTGGCAATCAGATACAAGAACCCCTTATTCTGCCATGAAACAGCAGATCAACGTTGACAGGAAGGTCAATAAAAGGAAGGTTAAAAAAATATCTTTGTATACCATATTGTTTAGAACAGGAGTGTCAAACTCAAGAGCTTGCAAAGAATATAATATAGATACGATTGGTGTAATTGTTGAATATTTTCTTTCAATTATTTGCCCTAGACTTCTGCTTTCAGACGTAGTTATTTATGAAGTTATTACCAGAACTGATAATAATCCAATGCAGAGGCAATAATGTAAAATAAAACATTATTTTATATATTTATATATGTATTTTTATATAGTCTTAAAGTTACAACCGGCCCTTTGAGTGCAACCATAATGCTAATGTGGCCCGCGATGACATTGAGTTTGACTCCCCTGGTTTAGAATAAGTTGTCCAAATCTCAGATGTATTATTGTTTACATTCATTAACTCTGATTGTGTTGCTTCCCTTCACAGGTTGTTCAAGCATGGACGTCCTCATGCCCCAAAACATTAACGCACTGAATGGAACGACAGTGAAAATCCCCTGCACGTTCACCTCCTGCTATAAGATGGATGTTAGCAAGTTTCTCATGAACTGGACCTACCAAGAAACACTAAATGATACAGAGGACATGGTAGGTACATTAGGATGAGTACTTCTTAATAGACTAGATCAGGGGTGCCCACACTTTTTCAGCTTGGGAGCTACTTTTCAAATGACCAAGTCAAAATGATCTACCGACATTAAAAATGCTAAACATATATTTATTTATTTATATACTCGATTTTTATATTTGCTGTTGTAATTTATTGTCTTCTGTTTTTGCGATTGTAGTACTGTGTTATTTATTATTTGCATGTACAGCACTTTGTCTCAACCAAAAATCGTTTTAAAATGTGCTTTATAAATAAAACCTGATTTGATTTGATTTGATATACTGAGTATACCTGATGTTGTTATGTTGCATAACTGCATGAACCCGTATGGCACAATACAACTCAGTACATTTGTGGTCATTACGTCAATTTGATAGCCTTTCTTTAGTAGAATTGTATAAATTGGAAGGCTAACTAGGCTAGGCTAACTAGGTCATCAGCTCGCCGGTGATTTGCAGCTGGCGCGGTTGACGGCGCATGTGTGGTGAACTGCGTGTTAGAAAAGATGAGATCTCAGACTGGCTTACCTGTACGTCAATCAAGTGGCAAATGCCATAGTAAGGATGGATGATAGGCTAGACAGACAGACAGACAGACAGACAGACAGACAGACGGGGAGACAGACAGACAGACAGACAGACAGACAGACAGACAGACAGACAGACAGACAGACAGACAGACAGACAGACAGACAGACAGACGGACAGATAGATAGACAGATAGATAGGTAGATAGGTAGATAGGTAGAGAGATAGTGAGATACTTTATTTATCCCAAATTGGGAAATTGATGTGTTAGCTGTTGTGTAAATTGTTCTGGGTTATGGAAGAGGAGACACTAACCCTAACCCTAAGCGCATTAAATAAAAAAATACCTGATAAGAAATGATTCCTTCTCATCAATGAAATGTCCTTCTGTACTGCTCTAAATCTTCTTGCTTTATAATATGTCTGTTTGGTTTTACAGATGAAAAAAAGATTATTGCCTAAATCTGGCTATTGTTCACTGTCCCTGTTAAACATATGGTGGCTGAGAGGTGCAAACGGCCAAAAACACTTCCATTCGAATAATTGCCTGTCAAATAAACGAATAAATGACTTTCTCCCTCTCTCTTTTTACAGTTCATGACATTCATCAAGAAGAAAGGAATGGTGTCTCAGCGATCGTACATCGGAGACAGGGTCATGTTTGTGGGGAACCTGGATAAGAACGACCTGTCAATCACCCTGTCAGAAGTGCAGATCGAGGATGAGGGGCTTTACAACTGCTACGTGAGAAACCCCCCCGACCGCATCCAGGGACATGGCACCATTCGTCTCCATGTTGTTACCGAACGTAAGACGATAACCCTTATGAAGATACTACTGTCTATAAATCTTCATTAATGACCACCTTGCTGTATGTTATCCCGCTTGTTGACCAATCAGCATTGAGTATTCAACTAAGCCGTGTAATAAGTGGAAGCTAGAGATTGCTGTTAGAGATCTTATGTAATTAAGACTTGTCAAATGTAGCTATTAGTTCATTTCATCTGCAGTCCCTGTGCAGTCACACACATAATCAATCGTAACTTCAGAGCTGCAAGAGCATGACATAGCATCATTCATTATTTCACAAATTGTTTCTATAAAAAAGCAAACTCTGAATACACAATTTCAGGTAACAAACACTGACAATTACTATAATTATCCGGCATGTTTGGCCCTTACCTCATTTCAAGCTGCAGCTGTTTGTTTTTCTGTCAACAGAGCGGCACTACCAGCTTCCTTGTGAGCTAATAGCAGAAGTGGCTCATGAATAATTTTGATGGTTGCGCAAAAATCAGGCTAAACAAAATCCATTTGTAGGTTTGTGTTTGTTTACGCTCTTGCAAGCTGTATAAACTAAATACATCGCAATAATATGACAAGAAATGTGAAAACGTTAAGGATACTGTTAAAAATCTAACCCACGATCTGGACTTATTTATGACTGATATTTGGTGAACTGAGCTTTCTTTGGCGTTGTTTTTTCAAACAGTAATCGTATACAGTATAACACATTGTGTGTGTGTGTGTGTGTTTGTTTGTGAGAAAGTGTGTGTTTCCTGGAGCACGAGGACCTACTGGTGATGAGTCAGCTTTTTACTTATTTAAGACAAACAAGAGGTTTAACTTAGTCCCTCAGCATTTCTTGCACACGAACAAACACACACACCCACACCCAGACCCCCACACACACACACACACACACACACACACACACACACACACACACACACACACACACACACACACACACACACACACACACACACACACACACACACACACACACACACACACACACACACACACACACACACACACACACACACACACACACACACACACACACACACACACACACACACACACACACACACACACACACACACACCGGCTTCACTCAGCAGCAATTACTTTCCACTCTGTTTAATCAGAGCTTTTAGCCAGCATTGCACTTCGATGTCTCAGTTCGATGTCTACAGACTATTTAACCCTCTCCTCTCCACAGTTCCTCCTCCCAGAGATTCCACCATCGCAGTGGCGATCGGGGCGTCAGTGGGCGGAGCTTTAGCGCTACTGATCCTCTCCATGGTGGTAGTGAAATGTCTCCGTCGACACCGGAAGCAGGAACTGATTTCAGAGGAGAAGATGGAGGAGGAGGGAAAGCTGGATGCTGAAGGTGTTGCGGAGGAGGGAACTAAGTAAGACATCTCATTCTCTTGTCCTCAAGCAGAAACTACCAATAGCACAAAGATTAAGAAGGACCTGGTATGCCACTTCTTTTTAGCAGTACTTGTTCTGTTTTATGAAGCTGCTCTGGCACATATCTCTCCTCTCCAGCAGTATTTCCAATTTTAACTAGCGTATTCCACATATTCCGTTAATAACAGACAAATTCCCTAAGATGCCATTACCATAATGTTATTCCTAAATACCACTTAAAAACATTTTACATTGTCACTTTGACATAAAAAACACCCCTTGCGTTTAACAATATAAAAAAGAAAGAAAATGAAGATTGGTATAATAATATAACATATTAATTGCTGGTAGCATTTTGCACATTTGACAGTATGCCGACTATCAAATGTGTAATACAAGTATCAAAGCTCAGACGTAAAGTTAGCCATGACTAAAGTACTTTTCCTTCAATATAACTCCTTGGCTTCTCTAACTGAATCACACTTCTTCTCAAAGCTAACCTGTTGTCGGGCATCTCTTCACTTTTATCTTTAGACAACCATAGCGGGTCCTCTGATTGGATCCCTCACCCCAACACCCCTCAGGTAAACACCTGCTTATCAACCAATCTGGACTCCTGTTGTTTACCATCAGCACCATGTGTGCTATAGAAGATGCCTAGGTCAGTATGGGGAGAAATAGGAAATACAGCAAAGTTAAGTTAAAGGGGACCTATCATGCAAAATGCACTTTTGTACATCTGTTATACATGAATATAACCAATGGAACTCACCAAGTGTCAGAAAACACAACCCTCTCTATTTTCCTCCATACCCAAATCTCTAAAAAAGGGGCTGCAACGGATCTGATAAAAACTGATCCAGATTTGAACACTGTCCTGACGTCAGGACGGTGGCGCTACGGCTATTGGGCCAACTCCACCAATGGAGGAGACAGCCACGGCCATTGCCGTTCGAAAGCGCTGGAGACGCTGTAGTACATATGCCAGGCCTGTAGATGGTGCTGTTCTCACTGAATCTGCCCAGAGCTAGAAATTGTCAAATTGAGCAAAATGAGGCATGGCTAAAATGCATGATCTGTTTGGTATTTTGAAAACAAATAAAGTATAAATATGCCTTATATAGGTATGGTCCTACACTATATTATTCAAATATAGCATGATAGGTCCACTTTAAGTAACCGCCAAACTAAACAGACAGGACACTGCCATGTAAGCGTGTTAATTACAATAGGAATTACAGCCACAGTGATTACAGTGATGCTGTAGTGGAAACATTCATAGAACCTGGGTTTTATTAAACAATGTATTGGAATATATTGGAAGCAGTCGTTAAAAGTACTTTTACTCAGGCACATTTTGGAGATACTTGTACTTGAGTATTTCCATTGTATGCTACTTCATACTTCATTTTTATTCATAATATGATTCAAAATTGGGACGGACTTGAAATATGACTTAATAGTACAGTATATAGAAGGAAAGTTAGCTCCACATTTACTGGCTGCAAAATAAAAAGTGTGCAGACATTAATGGATCACTTATTATAATGTAGTGATAAAATATATGATTCCGAAAATGTTATAAAGAGTACTTTAGGTTTTGGTACGTTAAGTATATTTGGATGCTATTGTACTTTAACTTAAGTAAATCTTTGAATGCCAGACATGCACTTCTAACAGAGTATTTCTACACTGTGGTATTTCTACTTTTACTTAAGTCAAATATCTGATTCCCCCTTCCTGCTGTGATTTCTCTCAGAAGACCACTGTGGATGTGCAGTGTCCCTAAAAGTGGTACAAACAAGTGTATATATATATATATATATTTGTGCAAGCGCATGTGTTTCTTTGTGTGTTTTGCCCTAGATCTCACTACCTGCTGGCATTATCTCTAGAGAATCTGAGATATTTGCACATCTTCCAAGAATATTGCTAGCTTAGATAAAAAAATGTTAATATTCCCTTCCTCTCTTTTCTTTCAGACATCTCCCCGAAGATCTATAGTTACCACAGCTCAAATCATCTTCCAACGACACTTCCATCCCTTCTGCGTGTGTGTGTGTGTGTGTGTGTATGTATGTATGTATGTATGTGTGTGTGTGTGTGTGTGTGTGTGTGTGTGTGTGTGTGTGTGTGTGTATGTATGTGTGTGGCCGCTTGAGACAGTGCACAAGTGTGCATCTTTGTGTATGTGTTTACTGAATGTGTCTTTGTGTGCGTGCTTATTTATATACGTCTGTGTGAGATGTTTTTCGTTTTTTTGTGGAAATTAAGACAGGGAACACTTATTACAACCTAAACACTTATAACGCTATCCATAGCCGCGAGTCAATATAAGTGGCATTGGAAGTGTATTTGATCATAGGGAATGGCCTTTTTATCGTACACTAGGCCAGGGCTGGGCAGTATGACCTGAAAATAAATTGTTTTAATATTAACAATATCACATTTAAATCTAGCTGTAAAAGAAAAAAATGTGTGTTTGGGATCAATGAAAGTGAATGATTGTTGACTACATGACAACATTTTTGAAGATCCAAAACATATCAAACAAAATTTAAAGTGAAAAACTCACATCGCACCCACAGTCACAAAATCTATGTTGGTTACAGTTAACAAGTAACCAAAACCACCCATAGCACACACAGAAGAGTTTACTGCCATACACAGAAAGTACTACAGGAAATACTACCAAATGATCCAAGTTTAAATATAAAATGTTTACGTTCATGACTAACTAGGAGCTTACAGTGTGCTGTACTGCCATGCATATCTATAAGAAAACTATAATAAGAAAGTAAGAAACTTAATGATAGTGTGTTAAAGGGGACCTATCATGCAAAATGCACTTTTGTACGTCTTTTATACATGAATATGTGTCCCCGGTGTTCCAGGGAACTCACCAAGTGTCAGAAAACACAACCCTCTCTATTTTCCTCCATACCCAAATCTCTAAAAAAGGGGCTGCAACGGATCTGATAAAAACTGATCCAGATTTGAACCCTGTCCTGATGTCAGGACGGTGGCGCTACGGCTATTGGGCCAACTCCACCAATCAGGAGGAGACAGCCACGGCCATTGCCGTTCGAAAGCGCTGGAGATGCTGTAGTACATATGCCAGGCCTGTAGGTGGTGCTGTTCTCACAGAATCTGCCCAGAGCTAGAAATTGTCAAATTGAGCAAAATGAGGCATGGCTAAAATGCATGATCTGTTTGGTATTTTGAAAAAAAAAAAGTATAAATATGCCTTATATAGGTATGGTCCTACACTATATTATTCAAATATAGCATGATAGGTCCACTTTAAGTTTCCCAGAAAAAGCACAGCAATGCCAGATAAACCATATATACGGTCTATATAACCGTAAGGTGGCGCCTTGTATCAAATATTATATGATTTTATTCACATTTTTGATATAAAGTAAATATTGTACTTGCATATTTGACTTGTTAGCTCCTGAAAGATATGAAAAAACATCAACTTCCAGTGATTTTTATTATTAAAAAATAAATAATTTATATGTATTTTTATTCTAACTGCAACTTGAATCCAACTGGAGCCCTGTTTTATAGTGATAAAAAAAAACTGAGCAATTGCACCTCAATACAAACAAGTTTTAGAGAGTATTTTAAAGCAGATTAATATATAACATTACATTACGTTGCATTTAGCTGATGCTTTTATCCAAAGCGACTTACAATAAGTGCATTCGACCAAGAAGATACAAACTTGAAGAAAACAGAATCATATAAGTACATCAGGTTTCATAGAGCCAATATATAACAAAATAATTTAAAAACCTACATCCTAGCTCTGTCTCCAAAGTACTGCCTTTGCCTCAAACGTGAGGGCGTGAAACTGTATATATTGTTTTGCACAGTCAACACATTTATACTAATTCTAATCATAATGGAGAGCATGCACCTTTAAGGAAAACACATAGCTCACTCTATGAAGACGGTGATGTATCTGAATGTGGGCTGTGAAACATGGCATGGTGATTGTATGGTTAAATTGGGAAATATATTGTATTTATTTGATCATTTATTTGGTTGGAGCACCCTAAATGTTAAAAAATAATGATGAGATCACTATTTGATGTCCACTTTTACATGTTGCAGCATGTGATCTCTCTTAATATCTGAATGTCTATGATGTTTTTGTCAAATCTGGTGGCCTGGCCAGTCCTCCTATTACAACGTTTAAAAAACAACAAGTCTGTGTTTAGGCCTTTCACTTCATGATGGTATTTTTTCCCGTTTTGTTATTTATTTTATAAATTATAGGTGATGTACACTTGATCAATATGGTCATTTTACGGTGGCCGACAGGGGCAAATGCGTTACAACGGCCCAAACGGTTCCATTAGGAGAAATGGAAGAAGGTTGATTTACATGTGTTTTGGCACATTTGTGTTTTTTATTTGCATTATTTTGTAACCCTGAGATGCACGAGTGACTGGACCCTACACTCTTCCATAAGTGGGTCAAAAAGGACCCGTGTTAGAATATTATGTGTTTTTATGCCATTTTTGTCATTTTGGTTAAGAAAAATCACTTGTATAATATTTAGTATTATATTTTGGTTCACACTAGAAATATTTTATATTACATTTTTCACTATTTATAATTTTAGACCTTTTTTTTACATTTTGAAAAAAAAACGAAAATGCATACGGGCCATTTTTGACCCACTTATGGAAGCTTGGGGTAGTAATACAAAAACTACAATTTCTTAAAATGTATACAATTTAAATAAAAAATGTGAATGGCATGATATCCAAAACATGTTTTTTGAGGAATAGCTGGAATATGAAATGATAAAAAAATGTAATTACAAAGACACTCTAAGAAAACCACCTCACCGGGTCAAAAAAGACCCACTTATGCATCTAAGGGTTAAAGTGACGCACATTTCTCCTAATGGGAGTGTTATGGGCCGTTGTAGCACGTTTGCACCTGTCGGCCACCGTATAATTTAGCACTATCATGCTGTGAGGAACAATTAATTAAATGGTGATTTATTGATGAAAAGAGTTGGCAAAATGCACAAAACTGCAGAGTTATGAGGTTGGAGAGCCCTACAGTACTGTATATGTCAACACCGCTGCCTGTGTGATCATGCATGTTCAAGTTGCATGGTTTGAGCCATTAGGGTATGACAGGTTAACATTTTGGCCAACTTTAGTGCAGCTTTAAAACCAGGGAGGGGTTGTTGGCAATATGAAGTGGTCTCCATTACTGTGTATACTGTATTTCTCATGCAGATACAATTAAACGGACCAAAACTGTATCATGAGCTAGACATATTTATCATTGTGCATCACTGTTTACCATCTTGAGTTTGCCCTGGATAGTTGCTGTCATATCACTTTAAATGTTAGTGAACACCAAACTAATGCTTGCAGTGTGCTGCCTGCGAGCAGCTGTCATCACATTATGTATTTTAAATAAAGAGGATTTAGGAAAATGACAGTTCTTTGTACTTTCTTTGTATCCATCCATCCATTATCTATACCTGCTTATTCTGTCCAAGCTAGCTGAAGAAGCATTATATTAGCAATTTCACAGTTTAAAAAATCCGGGAATGCAATTTACCACTTCCATTTCCAATCGTCTTGAAGTCAGCAGTTTTTTTAATGTGTTTAGAATCCTTAAATATGGTCTGTGGTTAACACAAGCTGAAGAGATTTTAATGTTTCGTTCTACAACCTAAAAAACATCAATAAATAACCCACTGGTGATTTTCCGAAGCCTCTATTTGTGTCATAAAAACGGCGATTGCTAACATGTGTCTAAATGGAATACTAAACGTCATCATGCGGAACATTAGCCACCTTTAGCTTAGCGGTGGTGATGTGAAGTCATGTGACCGTTGGCTTCTACTTCTGCATTTATGCTTCAAAAATCACAAAATGGTGTTAATATGTGGAGATTATCCTGCTGAAGTATGATAAATGGTGATTGCCACAGAGCTTATTTTCTGCAATATACGGAAATCTGTCGAGGGAGCCCTTGTCGAGGGAACCCTTGCGATGTGAGTTTGGAAAATTGCACAGTATAAATCTATTTTAGTATACCTCAACAATGGAATTATGATCAGTGGAAATGGCCATGACATACTAGCATGTCTTTACACTGTGGGAGAAAATCAAAAGCCAGGGATAAGCGACAAAGACGTGCGGATACATGTAAATCCATGCAGAAAGGCCCCAGCAAGTCTAAAGCAAGGAGCCAGATTCAAACCTTAACAGAGTATCAGAGTTTAGACTTCTCGTTATCTTTGACACTACGACAGCTCAGGTGTTTTATCTGTTAACGCAGTCTGAAACCCAGGAAGCAGAGCCTGGAGCTGCTGCACTGAGAATCAGCCCGAGGTGACTTTGTGAGGGCGGACTATCTATTTTCCAGATTTTGCTGACAAACGGGATTCATTTTGCCTCTGCAATATAGCCCAGGGTAACAAAAAGTCCTGTGTGTGCACGAGTAATTCATCCATGAGTTTGAAGGCTGAAACCGAAACAGCGTAGCACAGTTTATAATACCAATAAACAGGAATCTTCAAATTGGAAAGATCACATTTATTTTCCCGATTCTATTGCATCAATTCCTTTGCATTTAGGTTACAAAGCAATCTACCAGCTGTTCCTTTGCACGCATCTGATTGGCTTTTGCAGCACCGTTCCGATAATGCATTGCGGTAGCGGTTGTGCCAAGTTCAACGTTTTTCCCGATGACCGTGCATTTAGTTTCTGCCAGATCTCCTTATACTGTACACTGCGTCAAAAGAGTCGTCTCCTTCAAATGAATGAAGGGGACTGCGTTTGTTCCCAAAATGCTGTTGGGCAAACATGGCGTAAGAAATGTTTCGCTTACGGACAATGTGTGTCGCTTAAAACAAAATACTTTATGTGGTAAATAGGTCACTTTTCAGATGTGGGAACAAATTAAGAAAATATATATAATCTGTCTAAGTGAAAAAGACACGAAGAGTGTGTTGTTTTAATCATTTTAAAATAATATTCACAAAACAACCTTAGAAGTAATTCTTTAAAAAAAATTGCAAAGTGTGTTTTGAAAATGTGCTGCACTACGACATATTTCATACACTTAAATACATAATATTTTATAAGATTAGAAGTTTATATAAGAAGTTTCTTGTGGGTATATAAAGTCAGTGAAACAGCGAGTACATATTGTATATTGGATACTTCCCATACTGAAAAATAGCAAAATAGGTATATGTTAGATACGTATTTAAACGTTTTTTGTCCAGCCCAGAGACCGTGCATTTCCCAACCATTTCCAAAAACCAAGCCAACGTCTTTCCAAAATAAAGCGAATCAAAGCCAGTTTCAAAGTAACAGCCAACTCCAAATCATTAAAGAATAATGACTGCACAATAACCTGTGAGGATGAAAACCTCCATCTCAAAAGCTCCCATCACAGACCGTACGACCTGCTGTTAACTTATACAGGACTCACCTTTAGATGGTTCCTGTTCCCCACAGAGAGACGGCAGGACGGACAGACAAAGAAACCAGATCCCAAACCACAAGGACAAAAACAGACAGGAAAAAGAAAGGAAAGTGAAGAAGAGGAAGCAGGTAGGAACGTTTAAAAAAGAAACTAAATAAATTGATGAGGGAAAAGATGAGGAAAGAGGAGAGGTATATATAGAGAGAGAGGCCCAGCCCACATGTCCTGCTCCACTCAGGATGCTTTCTGAAATCTGCTCACTCACCGGCTGGTGCAAAGGAACAGAGAGATAGGGAGAGGAAAATGGGGGAGGGGGGTGGTGGTCGTAGTGAGGGGTGAGATGAAGGTTATTCAGAGTGGTGGGTGGGAGAAAATGAAGTTAGGAGAGAGAAAGAAGGGAAGGAAGGGGGGGGGAGAGCTCAGTGTCTCTCAGTAGCTGCTCGGACCGGCTCAGCTGTGGCTTCACTGCAGCATTTGGCCGTCCCAGAAACAGATCCTCCACTCCCTCCCCCCCTCCCCCTCTCCCTCCCTCCCTCCATCCCTCCGCCTCACATCTCACCTCCCTCCCGTTGCCTCCTGTCATCTCTCCTCTCCTTGCTCCTTTCCTCTCCTTGAACTTCTCTTTCCTCTCACCCCTCCTGATCCCTTACTCTCTCCTCTCCCCTCATCAGTGTAATGTCCTCTTTGCTCCGCCTTCCCTCTACACAGCCTCCAAGGTCACCTTGTGTGTGTGTGTGTGTGTGTGTGTGTAATATCGGTCAACCTATCGTGTTGCTTGCCGCATTAAAGTAGTATCTCACTCATCTATCTCTTCACCCAACCCCCCATCGACACATTCTTCAACCTGAAAAGACATCAAATGCCAAGGGACAAATCACTTGACAACATGTGTGTGTGTGTGTGTGTGTGTGTGTGTGTGTGTGTGTGTGTGTGTGTGTGTGTGTGTGTGTGTGTGTGTTTGTGTGTGAGTTAACGGAAAATGCAGTTCATGAGAAAGGTGTAAAGGAAACAGATAACACAAGTAATATACATATGTGTTATTCCACATATTGCATTAAAACTTAATTGCACAATGAAAAAAACCAATGACTAATACCTTTAAAGTAAAGACGACTAAGCAGGCTATGAGAGGAATACAACCCACAATGTGCCATGACTCCAGGAAGAAGGAACTGAAGCCAAACATCACACATATTACCAAGTCCTCACAGAAATCCTCAGAAATGTGTTGTGTAATAAAGTTATCGCAGAAATTTGTTTTCTCAATTTCAAAAAGTAATTAGGTGTTGAAGAAACGTTGTTGTATTTCTTAATTGCTTGAGTGATATTAGTTCTCCCGGGCAGTACTGATAAATGTGAAGCAACCGCAGCCACAAGAAAGTAAATATCAGAATACAAGACGAGAAAAACGACATAGCAAAAGGGTGTCCACAGTTATATACTGGATTGAGGGACTAGCTGGGAGAGGATAGTTGTGGGGGTCACAAGATGATACAGTACAAAGACCTACACATAACATCAGAGTACCACAGAACAAAAACACCCTGACATCCCAGCAGCTCTGTATCCTTCTCCTGCAGATAAGCAGGACACAGTGACGGAGTAGTGGGTGTTCAGTCTGAGGTGGATGTGGTGACTAATCGGATGCACGAATAAATTACTGCGATATGTGGAGGAACCAAGAGGTCAATAATGCTGCACAGTACAGTAGGTGGTGGAGGGTACTGTACACTGACTGTGTGCTGGCAGATGATGAACAGTTCCCTTTGGCACGCCTTTGCAGGTCAACAGTATGTTAATCAAGAGTCAGTTCATCCACCAAGGTCCAACGTGGAAGTGGAAGCTGATGGATGCAAAACCTCTTGATGTCATGATTGTAGTTTGTCTTTCCTGTTTTATGCTTATGCTGTCTTGTTTCACTTCCTGTTTTTGTTTTTTTCCCGCCTTTTGTAATTGTTTGCCCTGCTCCAATTAAAGCCACCTGTTCGTAATCACCACCTGCTGCACCTCTTGATGTCATGATCCTCTTATTTAAAATGTCGCTTACCTGTTTTATTTTTGTTAAAACACTCCCCTTGTGTCTAGTCTCGTCTTGTCTCGTCTAACTTCCTGTCAATAGGCGCTTTCACACCGGAGTACTTTTCCCAGGAATAGTTCCGATAGTTCTTGGGATTTTGCTTTCACACCAAAAAGATCTGGAACTAGAAGCTAGTTCATGCTAACCTTTTCACCCCCTTCAGTCCCTGCTAGAGAGGTGGTACTTTCCTGGGGAGGAAAAGGTTTCAATTTCTGATTGGCTGGGCGGATTGCAAACCACGCCCCATAAAACTCAGAAAAGTTTTGTGAAGCCGCCATTTTATTTGCTCGCATTAGCATTATTAGCATTATTAGCATTAGCCCAGCGCACCAACGGAGAGAGACTAACTTATGGCAACACAAAATAAAACGTGGGAGCGGTGGAGTGATGAGGAGGTGTCGGCGCTTCTGGCGATTTACTTGGAAGGCTTCAGTAGAAGCTGCTTCTAGTCCCCAGCTCCGGGGACTTCCGGCCGGGGACTTCGGGTGGCAGTATACGCCGTGAAGTTGTTTGCGGCCTGCCAGTAAACCCAAAGCAGAAGA
The DNA here is from genome assembly GCF_902827165.1 of Trematomus bernacchii. Taxonomy (NCBI): domain Eukaryota; kingdom Metazoa; phylum Chordata; class Actinopteri; order Perciformes; family Nototheniidae; genus Trematomus; species Trematomus bernacchii. Next base: position 2,274,987 of record NW_022987899.1, on the reverse strand, counting down.
AGAATAAGTGACGTCAGCGGCTTCATTTGAGTAATCCTCCCTCAGGGACTTATTCCGGTGTGAACGCGATTTACTAGGACAGTTCCAGGGACTAAAGAGTTCGGCGGAACTAAGGCCCCGCTCACACGAGGCCGTTTGCGTTTTATGCACAGTATTCGTATTCAAAAAAGTCTTCCGTTCACATGCATTTGTTTCATTTAACGTGTCTGTTCAAACGAGGCCGCTGGAAACTCTGTAGTACATATGCTGGGACTGTAAGTGGCGCTGTACTTCCACACGAGACCGCTCGAAAGCTGTAGTACATATGGCGGGACTGTAAGTGGCGCTGTAACTTCCGCCACAAAATACACCAAAAGCAGCGAGTATAAGATCCCCCCCGGATGTGTGTGAGGCACAAACAAAACAAACAAACGAAGATGGCTGTTATTCGCGCAAGAAAGGAGCTATTTTCGTGGTCCGACGACGAGGTGGAACTTCTTTTAAGTGTAACACTTGAGTATAAGACGACAAAAATACAGGATAATGTAGACTGGGAGTCCTGCAAGCCTAAATATACGGAGATAGCCGACTTATTTCAGGCGCAATATCCGAGGACCCCGACTGAAAAAGATTTCCCTCACGAGAAGAACACAATTTCACAGGGCCAGCTTACAGCGAAACTAAAACAGGTACAAGGGGACTTGTTCGACATGGAAGAGTCGTCGCCCGGACCAAGTTCATCCCCGAGTTTGGAGCATTCCACGGATTTGCCAGAGTCGAGTAGATCCAACGGAACTCTGCCAACTGCTGCGGTTGTGAGTCATCGCAGGGATCTGCTCCAGGTATGTTCATGATTTCAATCTTAAAGGGCTTGCTATATACTATGATGCAGTACCTTCCACTGAAAAACTGAACCGGTTTAAGCTTGGTAAAATTAGAAAGTATTTAGAGCTGTTTTATTTGTAAAATGTATTGAGAGCTATTTCACAACATGCCTTTTGTGTTCTGTTATCTGGTGGCTATGGTCCTATTGTGTATTAATTCAAACTTTCTCTGGTTTATTATAGGCACGGCTGGACGGCCACAGAAGTGACCGCATGAAGAGGAAGCTTCCAGCTGAACATGCGGTGCAGGAAGAGCTGCGATTAAAAAGCCGGATGTTGGACTTAATGGAGGAAGCAACCAGCCGCAGCGCAGCCAGCATGGATCGTATGAACAACACCATGGACAACATTAATGTGACTGTACAGAATGGCCTTTCCCTGATGAGCCAGTTCATGCAAGTTCATACTAACAACAGTGGATATGGACACTTCCAGGTGCCCTCATACCCACCCCGAAGGCCACACACGGCCCACACCAAGATTAAACCCCTCTGTACCACACACCCCACAGCAACAATCTCCTCCATATTCATTCAGGCGGTCACTGGATGAGGAGGAGCAGTAAAGCAGTGAGCTTCTTTTTTTTTCACAGCACTTTTTGGTCAAGGAAGTCTGTAAACATTTTTATTTTTAACTCCACCAGACTTTGTACAAATGGAGAATCACTTTTTTTTAAGCCTTTTTTTTTTAGCTAGCAAAGGTATTTTTTTCCCTTTTACTGTGTACACATTTATAAATAATGTTATTAATAAAAAACCTTATTAAAATAAAAGAACAGTCTTGTCTTTCATGTAAGGGTCAATGTACTCCGCAAGCACTCTCCTCACTCTCTTTCCTTCTCCCTCATTACAGTCAGTGAGATATCTATATCAGTGTGTGGGAGGCTGTAAGTCCTTTTCACCTTGTAAACCTAATTTTGACTAAATACACCACATTTATGAAAAGTAACCCCCCCCCTAGTGTCAAATATCTGAACTGTGATATGTCACATTGGGCCTTAATGGTAAAGCCCAAACTATTGTTAGGCATATATTATAGTCTCAGATATATAAAAAACATGTCTATGAAGTGTTTTGCTCAAAATACCAAAAAAATTACCCATTATAGCCTCATTCCCTTCTATTTCATCTCTGGAATCAATATGATCAGTATTATGCATTTCACAAAGAAAGTTTGCATTATGATTTTTATGAATTGTATAAATTCAACTTTGATTCAACATTTGCTTATATTACTTTTACTGAAAATCCTCAAATATTGGTTAAAATACTATTTAGAGAAGGGAAGGTAACACAATCTTAACAGGTTAATATAATAGTTTTTTACTACAGTGTATGTACTATGTTTCGCTAGTGGCCAATACAGTCTGAAAATACCATATCAAAATGTACGGTTCTTTTACTATATGTGTAAATAAATACGGTACAAAATATATATGGACAACCTGACTCGGTAGAATGGGCCATATAACTTCATTCATGAGGATGATGACATTTGTTGCACATTAAGTTCAAAGAAAGTCTGGAAGTGGTTGCAGCCAATTTTATTTTTAGTTTCACACTTTTGACATTGGAGAATCACATAGTTATTTGCTTAGTTTCACACATGTGACATGCATTAAAAAGTACTAAAAACAGTTAGGATATAATACAAAAAATCCTGTAACAGTCCTCAGATTTAGCAGCCAGGTACATATACCTAGCCAGGTATATGAATATTGTACAGCAGCCTGTCGCTGAAGGAGCTGCACAGTGAGGACAGGGAATGTAACAAAGAATGTTTATCACATCTTAATAAACACCTTTAAAAAAAATGTACAGTCTATGTACATACATGGTATGGCCTCCTCTTCGTCCACAATCTGTTTTTTCAGAGCAGGGATCTTTCCAGTTTTTAAGTACATGTTTAGCTTGGAATTAGCAAAGACCCGTGCATCATGCACACTCCCAGGCCACTTTACCACGACATCCATGAATCGGTACCTGTAATCACAGACAGCCTGTACATTAAAGGAATATTTTCCTTTCCTGTTGATGCAACTAGTGGAGTCGTTAGATGGCTGCTTGATTTCGATGTGGGTTCCGTCCACTGCTCCTAAACATTGTGGCATGCCATGTGTACAATGGAACCCCTCAACCAGATCCGCGGTCTCGGGCTCAGTAAAAGGCAGCTTGATGTATTTTGGACCCAGGTGGATGGTGATCGCTCTGCATGTCTCCCTAATAATGAGGGACAAAGACGGGCGGGAAACTCCGAAGGCGTTAGCAGTCTTCCGTAGCCTTCCCTCGTCGCTCAGGTAATAAAGAACCGCAGCAACCCTTTTCAGTGGATCAATTGGCGCCCTCATGTTTGTAGTTTTCTTCTCGATATATGGGCGCAGTTCTTCAGTCAGGGCAACGACAGAGGCTTTGGACATGCGGAAGTTCTCCCTCCATTCATCGTCCACGACAACGCCATTGACAAAATTGTCCCACCAACTGCTAGTTCTGCCCGGTCTTACCCAAAACTTTCTCCTGGTCGCCCTTCTGGTTGTTCTCCGCGGTGGATTTAGCCACATGTCGTGTATGTGGTTCTTCATGTCCACTAGTTGCTTGTGGTTGTCGTAGAAGCACCGTAGTTGTAGCACTAACATATTAATCATGGTCAGTAGCGTCTGGAGCACAACAGCAACCCTGTGATCCGCCATTCTTGTTGTTGTTGTTGTAGAAACAAATCAGCAATGAGGCGGGGGAGAGGTGGGAAGAGGTGCGAAGAGGCGGGGCTGTCGTTATTTTTTCAGGCAATATTCGTATAGAGGCGATTAAACGGACTCGGTTGACCCCCCAGAGCGTTTCGTTTGCAAATCTATCCACCTTGGGACCCGTTATCGTTTGTGTGGTCAGTTTCTATCGGCCTCGTCTAAATAATAGGGCTATACGCACGCGAAACTATGCAGATACAAGCCGTTTTCTCCTCGTGTAAACGGCGCCTAAGTACTGGAAACTAAGTACGGCAAAGTACTTGGTGTGAAAGCGGCTAATGTGTTTTCCCGCCTTTTGTGATTATTTGCCCCGCCCTGATTTATTCCACCTGTGTGTGATCACCACCAGTACTCTCTTGTAGCTGTGTCTTGTCAATGTGATTAGTTTCTGCATGTATACTAGCCTGTTTTACACCGTGTCCTCTGTTTGTTTGTATATGTTTCCCCTTGACGTTCCCATGTGGTTCTGCTGTCCATGTTTTCGTCTATGTCTCCTGTCTGGATGTATCAGCCTCGTGTTTCCTGTGGATTTGCTGACCATTTTTTCCATCCAAGGTTGGTTCCTCATTTGTGTTTGCTGCCATTGTTTTTTATTACCCTTGCAGGCAGGGAAGATAGTGGCCGACCCCTCCCACCCTGGACACACCCCCCTCCCCTCTGGCAGGAGGCTGCGCTCCATCAGGACCAAAACCTCTCGCTACCTGTACAGTTTCTTCCCCTCTGCTACCGGCCTCATCAACAATATATATATATTTATATGTAAAGCACTTTGAGGAGTCGTAAAGACTGGATAAAGCGCTTTATAAATACAGTCCATTTACCATACCTGCCTCCATTTTCTGCTGCGTTTGAGTCCTGCCTTCTAACCCCATGAGACGTGATTGTCAGTGCTTGTATTTACACCTTTGGGTAGATTGGGAAGGCTATAGAGAAATGGGCCTTGGAAATTCAATTGGTTGCTCTGACGTTGGTGATGACTCCGCTGATGTGACGCTTGATGGGTGAGGAAGTCATGAATCCTGTGAATAAGGTCAGACTGCACATTAAAGTTGTGGCCCTGTGGTGTGTTGAAGGCTGAGCTGTGATTGATGAAAAGCTACGCTGTGATTGTGTAGTGTCCATGAGACTCCATGTTTTGTAACGAGGTGTGTGTGACATGTCGCTGCCAGTAATGCATTGCAGGCAAACTGTGAAGCATGACATATAAAACCAGTTTCTGAAGGTTGTTTATGTTTCAATTAAATTCAAAGGTTTTAATGTCATATGCACATAAGCTACAGTGTAGAAATGGCAATGAAAATCTCATGACCCGAGCTCCGACAATGCAACATATATAATAAAATACAAAAATACAATTGAAAAATTGTGCAACAAGTCTATATACACACAGGTTGGTATATTTATAATGTAATAGTTTTTTTTTATGAATTATTTTATTTAATTTTTTTGTTGGGTACTTGTATTCCTTTTATTTTCTATTATTTTAAAAATATGTTATTATAATTCTTAAATCTAAATGTACAATATAGAAATGATTTAAGATGATGTAACCAGATTGTTGTTTATTACACATTTACCTTGTTGTTTATACTTTCATTAAGTTATTTAGTTTGAATTCTTTTTTTTACAATTTCTAACAGAAGGCAATGTTCAGGATATTTAAAAATCCCTTGTGTTTTTTTCACAATCTGACTGACAGCCACAGAAGAAGTTCAATGTTTTTTGAACAAACGATAAAGGATAGGTAAGCTCTGGACATCACACCTCAAAGGATGGTGTCTGGGCATGGTGTCTGGTTTGGCTTGCATCGGCACAGAATTTGGCATGCAAATAATTTCAAAAGCATTTAAAAAAAATCATGTGTCGTGCCAATTGCACTGTATGAAGTATTGAAAAACACGGACATCATCTGAGCACAGTATACTTCATATCTCAAATTCAATAAACCCAGTGCAATATCAAAATACTGCACTTAAAGGCATATACACACTTTTATAAAAGCTCATTTTTATACACAAGCCCTTATAAATAGCCTTTCTTTAGAACTAAGGGATCAAATGTGATTTATCTGCTAGTTGCCAAAGTTGCCAAGATCAGATCTTCCCGTGCATCAGCCAGCTAAATCAGAGCAGTGCATGCAATACGAGACGCATGAAAGTGGAGACGGGGGTAAAAGATGCAGTGAAGACGGAGGCATGTGGGAGCACCCTGTCCGACAGAGACTCTGTGGCTGAATCAGCCTTACTGCAGTGTGTATGTACGTGCATGTGGCTGCACCCCCCTTCCTCCCCCTGGCTATTTCGCTCCATCCCCCTCCCTCTCTCCCGCTCTCTCTCCCTTACTCACTCACTACCTCTGCAGTACCTCTCCTGCTCATTCCTCCCTGAGCTGGCTGGGGAGACACGCTGATTTTTCTGCTTTTCCGCCTGCTGGCTCTGCTCCAGCATCCCTCCGTGCCTCTCGTGTACTATCCTCCCCCCTCCAGCCTATGTCTCCCTCTGTGGGTTTTGACAGCCAGCCTGCTTCCCTGGCTGCTGCTGCTGCTGGAGCAGTGGAGCTGTTTGACACCACACTGCTTACGCCGCTCCGCCTTGCTTCTCCTATCTGCCTCACACTCTCCTCTGCTTGATAATCACCACTGAATCTGAAAGAGACCGTGACAGAGGACTCGGGAAGCAAAAGGGAAGGAGGGAGGGAGATAAGAGAGCCTTGACTGCTGCATTCTTCTTCAGTTTTCCATTTCTGGCCTGCTGGAGTGCAGCACAGGAAAACAACTGCTCAGGGGGGAAAAACTCCCTGAAGGAATTTATTCCCTTCTCATAAGCGTCCTCCCTCGCTGGGACAGAGGAGGAGAGAAGAGGGGAGGGACTGAGAGCAGGACTTCAGCTCAGGGTCCCACCCTGCTCATAGGACAAACACACGCACAAACACATTTGGATAGATTGGACACAGTGCAGTCAGACAGGGACAGATTGACACATTTAGACAGACAGACAGACAGACAGGTGGTGTCATGGCGTCAGTGGACAGCACCGGTTCGAGGGTCTCTGGTCGGCTGAGATCAGGGGATATACTTCACACTGGGCTGGTAGTTGCACTCCTGCTGGGTGAGTTATACTTCTGGCTGTCATTCCTCACTCTTTCACTACACATCACACGTTTAATGCCTTAATTGCAGTTTATAATTGGCTCTATACATTTAAACTCCTTCCTAAGAGATCTTATTCTGATGCTTGAGTATATTTCATGCCGCTCTGTCACAGTAAATCTTTGTTTCATTAATCCATACCAACATTTGCTGCTCTATCGCCTCTGCTTCGGCTCCCCTGTCTCAATATGTTCTGCTCTCACCTGGAGGCTAACAGGTACGGTTACATCACAGCAGATGTTTACTTGTTGCTGTGCTAAAGGGCATCAAGGTCAATAACATCCAATCCTTCAGTGGATCTGAACCTGGGCATATGTTGCCGAGTGACATGCTGAATGCATCAACACAATGCCATTGTTATATAAAAGTTAGTGAAAGGGCAATAAATCTGGAACAAAATGTCGACTAGTCAATAATAGATTGGATTAGATGTGGTGTGTGTGTGTGTGTGTGTGTGTGTGTGTGTGTGTGTGTGTGTGTGTGTGTGTGTGTGTGTGTGTGTGTGTGTGTGTGTGTGTGTGCTATTAGTGACGTAGTAGTGCAGTGGTGATCCCTGGTTTGCTCACACACTCCCTAAGTGTGTTGAAGAGCCCCACATCCCAACATGTCCTCCTGCCTCTCAGCTGTTTTAAAAATCACCACAGCTCACAGTTGAAGCAAAGAAAACTGATTAGGGGTTTATGTGAAAAACATCTCTTATTAAGTAATAATATTTCATAAAATGCCGATATTTAAGCACTTAAGACCTAAAATTCCAATGCAGAAATAGTTCTAGTGGCAAAAACAACCTCAACTAAATCTTATTATTCTCTTTTAAAGTGTTTGCTTAATTCCTTTTTTGTGATTTGTAAATGGTCCTTTCCTTTCACACCGTTAAAGTTGTCCAATCAAGCTAAGCTGGATAATCTTTTTAAGGTTGAACATTAGTAATTGAAAAATATTGAACAAGAGCAAAACTCCAACAACATCTTGTCATTTATGTGAGATTTGACTTAGCATTATGTGAGATTTGACTTAGCATTATGTGAGATTTGACTTAGCATTATGTGAGATTTGACTTAGCATACATAAAATAATATGTAGCTTTTTTTAATTATTATTGGAAGTTAATATATATATATATATATATAATCGAAGCTGATTATGGTGTGTGGTTGGCTGAAAACCCAATTTATATACGATGTTGACCTCAAATTACAGGCATGTTGATAAATTAAAACATTACAAATGGATGCTTGTAATTCTAATGAAGAGTTCAAACTTTTCCAAACGTTGTAATCTAATAGAGTTATTCGGTAAACGTCTGTAAAGTATTAAATAACATGGTTATGGTTAGGTTGTTTATGTGGCACTATCTGGCTCCCTAATTACCGTAGGTTTGATCCCAAAAGTTGCATTAACATTAAATAAAACCTATTTTACTGATAGCTAACAGGCTTTGGATTTGGATTTGCAATTCAAGAAATACACTTTTTAATATATATATATATATATATGTTTTATGTATTTGTTTGGAAGAAACAAAACTATGTAACACGTGCAATGTTGAACGTAGATGAAACCCACTCACTCAGTCAAAGTAAAGCATATGAAGTATAGTGTGGAGATGTCAGTCTGTATCTTTGGGTGTGTAGCTTCACCCTTTGGGTATTTGCTGTTGTAATGAGTAGGTCACCTACTTATATTTCTTCTTAATTTCTATGAGTAAAGTTGATGCAACATTGAGGCAAGATTTTCCGGTTTATCTTGAAGGTAAAAAATCAAAACCAGTAGAAAAGCCACCACAAAATTAAAAGTTATACTCGCCCTGTATATCAACATGTATTTTTAAATTGGGCCAAGAAAGAAAAAAAAGTATCATTCACTCATTTTTCCTTTTGACCTTCTAAAGACCTTGACTCAAATTAATTGTGTGTCAGCCATCTTGGAGTGTCAGTCAAATGACAACTCATCTGTATTCTACAATGTACTGTATTCTGTTACAGCATATTGATTTTCATCTTAATATACACATCTGTTGATAAGTCCTGCCTGCATACATCTGTTTAGTTCTTCTCTTATATTCCTATAATCTTTGCCAACATGCTGCAGCAATCTCTCTTTTGAATTACTAAGCAATAAACTACATTTCATAATACACACTTGTGTTACAATAATCAGAGATATAAAAAAGAAAACATGATAGTAACTTGCTGTCAGGTCTGTCCAAACTAAAGAAAGAAGGGACGATATTATTCATCCTCAAAGTATCACTCATTTTTCACTGACATTTCAAGCCCTCATGACAACAGACAAGACTCAGGAGACAGACTTAACGGACCAAAATACACACACAGAAGAACTGTCACTAAAACCACATTCATCTTGTTTACCATCACGCACTACAGTCTATCATGGTGCTATATTATAACATAAAGGACTACGCAACATTGTTTGTTGTAGAGAATAAAAGAGCAGATTGTGATAAAACCAGCAATGAGGCCAACAATTGCAGAGCAGTGCAAGTTATAGAAGAACATTACATTACATTACATTACATGTCACTTGTTAGACGCTTTTATCCAAAGCGACTTACATACTCAATACTGTGGACAATCCCCACAGGAGCCATTTGGGGTGAAGTGTCTTGCCCAGGGACACAACGACATGCTGACTGCAGTGGGGTTTGAACCCCCTGATCCGAACACCAACGCACAACCCACTGCACCACACGCCTCCCTCGTGACCAGTAACATTGAATAATCAGTCAATCAAGTTATATTTATATAACATAACTATACTGTTTTTAACGCAAGGCTCTGTGCCAATCTCGCGGAAAGCAAAGAGCAAGTCACATGTCACTTGAATGCAACGTAAGCAACCGCCGTTTTTTAAGACGCATAGAAGCTTCGGACATTCACCAGTGTGGTATTTACTGACGTATTTATGTCGTAGAACAAAACATTAAATCTCTTTGGCCTGTTTTAACCAAAGATCTTATTTCAGGCTTCTAACCACAAAAAAAACACTAACTTTGACACAAGGGTGCAGAAAGTGATAAAATGCTAATTCAGTTCGGGGTTTTATGACTCATTCCTGCACCACCTTATAGCAGCATAACAAGATAAGCCTCAACCAGGCCTCAAAATAAGCTTCATCAAAAGTCTTAACCAACTCTTAAATGTGGTGAGTGTGTCTGCCTCTCGAGCAGTTGGCATGTAAATGTGATAATCGTTCTGTATGTTGTTACTTGTTCTTGAGTCTATCGTATGACCTCAGTGTGTGTACGAGCAGTGTAAATATGAGCCTGCCTATAGGCTTCTGTTGATTTAGCCAGTGTTGTAATTCTCTGACCTCCTGTCACTCTTACCTTGGAGAGGACATCCCACTACCTCTCCCTATCCATCTGGCGTAACCCCTTCAACACTGCACCTCCATTATCATACCCCTCCATGTTCACTCCCTACCGTCTCTTTCTCGGTTGAGTTAATAGTGTCCTCGCTCGGTTCTCCAAGGGTTCACTCTGAAATACATTAACCCTTCAATCTGTGGCCTACTTAGAAAAGAACCACCTTGACAGTCAGCAGAGGACACACACACACTCAATTACTTGATGTTGCCCTCCCAGTAGTGATTCAGATATTGATGTTTCCCAACTGAGACAAAGAGATTGTTTGATAGTGGAGTTATAAATATCACACACGTTCCATTACTCATGCACACACACCCACATACCAGTGCCTGCATTGTATTGTATGTAGAGACAAGAGTTCAAATATATCACACACATAGATATAGCATTGTACATGTGCGAGTGTTGTCAGGACAAACTGAAGAGATTTGAGAAGAAGAGGAAGGGAGCGGAGAGAAAAGGCATAGTATAGAGCAGAGGTGAAAACATAGGGGGGGTGATCTATTTATAGGCATGAGGGGGGACACTTCTCTCAGATATGTAAAAGATCATCATGTTTCCAGTGTGCAGAAATATACACTGCTATTTAGAAAGAGAGAACCTGACTTGTGTTCGCAGTTGTTTTTCTTTTGCACTTGGTTAGAAACCTTTCTCAGTGGCAGTAATTACCATTAGATGGTAAAGGATTTTTCATTAATCCACTTAACAGACTTTACAAGGCCAATGAGCAGCCAGCTACTGAAAGCGTTAATTGATTTAAAGGGGCTCTATTCTGCTCATTCTCAGGTTCATATTTGTATCTAGTGTCTCTGCTGTGACATGTCTCCATGCTTTAATGTTCAAAAAGCTCTTTATTTTTCTCATACTGCCTGTGCTGCAGCACCTCTTATCACCCTCTGTCTGAAAGCAGAGCCCAGTCTGCTCTGATTGGTTAGCTGGCCGGCTCTGTTGTTGTGATTGGTCAACCAGCTTAGAGATGTCCCGCCCATTGATGCACAATTTGTTGGAGCGCTAGCCAATAGAAGCAATAGAGAGGCGAAGTCCCTCCCTTTCCGGGGGAGCTCCATGGGACCTTATTTCGGAAAAAGTATGTATTGAAGTCAATGGGGAGAGAAAGATTATCTTTCGATCCCGTTTGAATTGTGCCACGAATTACACATATGATGTTTGTCAATTTAAAAGATAATTTTGCAAGTCAAAAAAATAAAAATGTGTCGTAAAACTGTGAAGTAACACTTTTGTTTGTGTGAAACCGCTCAATGAACTACATCTCCCGTCTCGCACCACACACCAAGACGGCCGTCACGTTGGCACATTTCACTTCTTTCTTTCAGAATGAGGCGGAAAGTATTAAAAGAGGTGAAAATCACTCCAAGTCTGGGCATGTTGAGAGCTGTACATACACACAAGGGGAGTTAGTCGGTTCCGTAAGAGCCAGCATGCGGGACCGGGATTCTGGGATTTGTAGTCTTTCTAGTTGCGTATTTTTCATAGTCTTATATTTCAACAGTTTTAAATTAATTTTAATTGAAATTCAATTTAAATGAACTGGGAGGGATGAAACCCTCTTTAATGGTCACACATGCAGAGCACACAGTGAAATGTGGCCTCTGCTTTTAACCCATCCTAGTACCAGGAGTCTAGTACTATAGGAGCAGTGGGCAGCTATTGTACAGCGCCCGGGGAGCAGTGGGAGTGAGGGGGGAAGGGGGGAAGGGGGGTGTCCGGTGCCTTGCTCAAGGGCACCACGGCAGGGCAGGAGGTGAACTGGGACCTCTCCAAGTAGCAGTCCACACTCCATATTTTAGGTCTGGTCGGGGACTTGAACCGGCGACCCTACAGCTCCCAGTCCAAGCCCCCTACTGACTGAGCCACTGCCGGACAAACTGACTTTTTTTTACATGGAAATGATTTGTTAAGATTGACAAACATCATATGTGTAATTCGTGGCACAATTCAAACGGGATCGAAAGATAATCTTTCTCTCTCCATTGACTTCAATACATAATTTTTCCGAAATAAGGTCCCATGGGGCGGAAGTAGAAGGGCGGGACTTCGCCTCTCTATAAAGTGCTACATTGTGATGTCAATATTACGGAAGTAAACAAATAGTGTTTAGGACAGAAACTCCTTCTGGAGAGAACACAGGTATTTTAGCCTTTGCAGACCATTTACATGCACACAAACCTAAACAAGAAATCTGCAGGAAAGAGAAAACCCCCAAAAGCACAATAGGGCCTCTTTAACCAACCAGCCACATACACAAATAAAAACACACAAACATAGACCAGCTCCACTCATCTCATCTTTAATTCAGTGATCCCTGAGGACAATATCCTGCAAACAACTAAGACAGAAACACTGAGGAAAAAAGATAGAAACAAATAAATAAATAAAGCCTATTCAAAGAGAGCAAAAATAAAAGAGAGAGAAGAACAATGACAACCTAGATGGCTTGTGCTGCTACTGAAAGAAGAGGAGACGAGTCTAGATGACTACAGAGGAGAGGTAAAAATATCGGATGTTAAAAGACGAGAGGAAAGAGGTGAGAGTGAGAAGACGAGAGAGCCAATTCAGAAAACTGAACAAAGGAAGTACCAAAACCATTCACACCAGAAGAATCTGAATCATTTAGGCTACTTTTTAACTTTCTGCCAACTTGACATAGAAAATTGTTTCTATAAATACTTTTTAATGCTCTATGCAAAACTCTATCTGGTTTGTGTTTTTCTCAAGCATCATTACATTACATGTTACTTGTTAGACGCTTTTATCCAAAGCGACTTACATACTCAATACTGTGGACAATCCCCACAGGAGCAATTTGGGGTGAAGTGTCTCAGGGACACAACGACATGCTGATTGCAGTGGGGTTTGAACCTGTGACCACCTGATCCGAAAACCAACACACAACCCACTGCGCCACACGCCTCCCTGGTCAGACATGTAAATTAAATGTTTTTTACAGAACACATAATGACTGGGAGCTGGGGTCTGTTCACCACTTGAGGGAAATGACCCTGATTCAATACCAAATGTTAAAGAGGCCTTGGTATAGGAACTTTTTGGGCTCCTGTCTTTCCTGTAGTGTGTTATGTAGGTTGTTGTGTAACTGGTTTCCGAAGGCAACTTGAATATATATATTAGATAAAGCTAATACTCATAGGTTAACCAAATACTAAGTGAAATATGATGCTAGTGACAATTACATATTTATTTTAAAGTGTATTTCTTTCTTTTTCATTGAGACATTTATTTTAAATATTTGCTATGTTTATTCAAACACTGTTCTCAGGCTTCTAAACTAAATATTGTTTTAATTATTAACATTTGAAATATGTTTTTTTTTATATCCAGAGTTGTACTATCCATAACTTATTAACAGTAACATGTATTTCCATTCTAATGTCAAGTGGCCATTCATCTCAACTTGATGCCAGATATTCCTGTGTTTTACAATGTTTTGTTACAGAGTTAGAAAGATGTGGTCGGAATTTCTAATATAGATGTAAGTCCCGGAAAACACACAGGCCTCCATGTACTTTAACAGTTTGCACCATGTCCAAGTGCAACGTGATCCTGAGCAGCTCTGAGTGTAGAACAGCGTTTAAAAATAGGCCCCAAGTGTGTGAGAGACACCGGAGCAACAATCTGAGATCACAGCAGCTGTCATTCCAACACACACACACACACACACACACACACACACACACACACACACACACACACACACACACACACACACACACACACACACACACACACACACACACACACACACACACACACACACACACACACACACACACACACACACACACACACACACACACACACACACACACACACACACACACACACACACACACACACAGAAAAATTAACGACTGTATCATGTGTTTTCCAGAGGTTGAAAGTAACTAAGCACATTTACTGAAGTACACTAGTTGAGTATTTCCATTTCATTCTACTTCATACTTCCACTCCACTCCAATATGGAAGCAAACATTGTGCTTTTTCCTTATTACTTTTATTTAAAAAAATGTGCTTCTTTGCAGATAAAATGATGTATTAAAAATATAGATGAACTCAAGAATTATGACATACTGTTATAGAATAGGATACAAGTCATTCAAGATGGCTTCACCTGCAACATTACAATTATGTTCAAATTAAAGAGGACCTATTGTGCTTTTTGGCTCCTTGGTCTGGAAGGGCTAAAATCCCAAAGTTCCCTCCTGTGGAAGTTTTCTCTCCCTCACACTCCCACAACAATAGTTTTGTCCTGAATCAGTTTCTCTATACATGGTTTTAAGCTGTTCAAGTCACGACCCACGGCTTTCACGGACAATAAGTACTTTTACTTGTGGTCCTTTGTATCTATTCTGAAGCCAAGTCTTTTGCACATCTACTGAAGAAATATGTTGAATGCAGGACCTTTACTTGTAGTTTGTAGCATTACTACTTTCACTTAATAAAATATTTTAGTACTTTTTTTACCTCTGGTTGCCCTCATCTTTTACGTAATCCTAAGTAAACATATAACAGCATCTCGTCATTTTTGCTGTTCTATGTTTTACTTTATTTGTCATCCTTTCCTCTTTGTCTCCCCTTTCCCTGCTCTCTGGGTTCAGGTGTGTGGAGTGTCGGTGGCCTGGAGGTGTCAACAGGTAAAGTGTCTCACCTTTTCGCGATTAACGGCTCCACGGTGCTGCTGCCCTGCACGTACGCCTCCTGCATCGGCATCAAAAACCTCTACTTCAACTGGCACTACAACGACAATGGAAGCATGATCAAGGTACAGCACACGCACACACACGCACACACACACACACACACACACACACACACACACACACACACACACAAACACCCATAAGCCACATAGACGTAATGTACAAAACACCTGTGTTGAAGGTGTTTTTATATTCCCGATAACCATTGCTAAAATGTAACAAAGTACATTTACTCCAGTACTGTAGTTAAAGGTGGGGTAGGTAAGTTTGAGAAACCGGCTCGAGATACACTTTTTGTTATATTCCATGGAATGCTCTTAACATCCCGATAGCAATTAATATCTTAAGTGATATTTTTGTGCTTTGACAAAAAATCCATTAAAAAAATGTCATCTGTGGAAGCCGTAATACTGTAAAAAGCACGACCAATCATCTGAGCCGGCCCGGCTAAAATAACTGGATGGCCTACCTGCCTGTCAGCCTTCCATCTGTGCACAAACTTATCTCGTGCCCTCATTGGTCATGTGCACGTTCGTGTGTGTTGGAGGAGGGGCTCTGTAAGGAAGTCTGAAGGAAGGGGCAGATTTTCTCCGGTTGTGTATTTTCAAATTCTAGCGATCTCGAGCTGGTTTCTCAAACTTACCTACCCTACCTTTAAGTATGATTATGAGATACTTCAAATGTATCTGAGTATTTTCATGTTATGCTATTTTATTTTATATTGCTAGTTAAAAATACTAAGTTCTTCTTCCACCACTGACATTTACACATTGATATATAAATCTATACATATATGGGAATACCCATGACTACCCATCTCTAAGTGTGTGTGTGTGTGTGTGTGTGTGTGTGTGTGTGTGTGTGTGTGTGTGTGTGTGTGTGTGTGTGTGTGTGTGTGTGTGTAGTTGTGTGAAGCGGTGATCCCCATCGAGGGTGTAGAGCCCAAGGTCAGTGTGTACCACGAGCGTGTGGAGTTTGTGGGCACCTCGAAGGGCAACAACATCTCCATCCTGCTGTGGAACATCACCTACGAAGACGATGGAGAGTACATCTGTTTCGCCAGGAACGAGAAGGAGAAGAACCGCAACCACAGCGCCAGCTACATGCTCTACGTGGTGGACCAAAGTATGTTACCACGGTCGGGAGGGTTACTTAAGATGTTTGTTATTTCAGTGTATTATGTAAGACTGTCGAACAATATAACCTTGTTACAATCTAACATATTTAGGATTGATGTGTCCTCTGCTCAAAGACTTTATTTATAGGAAAACCTGCCTTTCATGAAGCATATTCAGACAGGAGCCTATACACCAACAATGAAACACATGAGCACATACTACAATTTGAAAAAGCAGAAAATGCTCCATTTACGTAACAGTGATATCCTGCTAGTAATCCCACATTTTTTAGAAATGTAACAGTAATCTGATTACTAATGTTTCATCTCTTTAAGGGATTTGGACTCTACTGGACTCCTTTGTTTACTTTTTTAAGATAATGACATCACTAACTAACCCTCACACTTCTATTGGCTAGCACTTAACACATTATAAATGATAGGCTAAGGGGCGGGACATCTCTAAGCAGGGGACCAATCACAACAGAGCCGGCCAGCTAACCAATCAGAGCAGACTGGGCTCTGGTTTCAGACAGAGGGTGAAAAGAGGTGCTGCAGCACAGGCAGTATGAGCTTTTTGAACATTAAAGCATGGAGACATGTCACTGTAGAGACACTACATACTGATATGAACCTGAAAATGAGCATACTATGTCCCCTTTAAGTATATTGTATGTTGCACTGTTAAAGGAGCCTGAGATTTCAGATATTCATTGCCAAAAATGACAGCTACCATATGACAATAACACCTTTATATTATGCCTGCTTATGAGAGTCTCACTGTTGGTGTCTAATCTCGCTCTTTCTCCCTCACAATGTGTTCCCCTCTCTTTCTCCCTGCAGTGAAGGAGATTGACACGACGTTGACCACCATCATTGTCTCAGTGGTGGGGGGAGTCATTGGCCTGTCTATCCTTGGCATGGTAATCAAGGCCTTGGTGATTAACTTCCTGCTGAAGGATGATGAGAAGAAGTGAGTAGATCTCTGCTAATAACACGGGAGGACAGATGATGAGAAATACACCATATGTATAGATTATAAACTGTTTTGGCCTTCTTGTCAAATATAAGTATAATCACAGGTAGTCAATTGCTTAGTTTTTTTATTTTATTTAAAAAGACAACGCAAGTTTAACATGACCTTTTGACTTAAGATGAAAGGATCAAAATGTCTTGATTTGACAATGCAGCTACACACTGAGACAGTATATAGATTACGGAAATGAAAAATGCAGATTCACTTCAAATTTAAATTGTCGTTGTTAGTGGGGCAAGATGAGACAAGGGATGGGATACCAGGATTCTATCACAATAATTGTGAATATCCCCCAAAAATACAGTTGGCACTCTCTTCCTTACAAAAGAGGCACACATCCCCAGGCAACTACCACACAATATATACAGTACATATATATTAATGTAATTAACGTATGCCTGTGTGTATTTGCTATCACGGTAGAAAATCGCAATCATGTTACGTGATAATCGTGAAATAACCCATGCCTTGATTAGACCTTGAACATGTGCATGTTAAATTTGCTTCCACTGATGCAGATAATATCATAACACTACTTAGTCTGACTGCTGTCTGACTGCAGTGAATACAATGTAAAATATTATGACTTGTTATGTTTACAAAATACTTTATTCAACGCATTTTTTATTTGTGTATGTTCATATATTTTTCTTCTTATTGCGCATTGTTAATTGGTATGTTTATGTAATTTATTTTCCTCTACTTTATTCATTCTAAAATGGAAAAACTGTCCCAAAAACGAATGTTCCCCTGGGAGTATTAAAGTATTTCTGATTATGATAAATACAAATAACTGAAAAAGAGAGAAATATTGAATCTCTACTTAGTTCAAGGTTCAAGGTTCAAGGTTCTTTATTGTCAAACTAACATAGCTACAGAGTAATTATGTCGTTGAAAATCTTAGGTCACAGGCTTCTCCAACAATGCAACACAATTAGTCTTTTCACATATCACATTATGTCGGTATAGTTTGTTGCATAGCAGACATCTATTTATGAAATATGATATGTATATAAGAGTGGCCAGAGGCTTCATTCTCTCTGGTTTAAATGAGTGTTTCCAATCTTACAATTAAACTATTGGATAACAGTTTCATTAAAATCCTAATGACAGATTTCCAATTCCTGTCCAACACAAGATTGTTATTTAGGCTTACAAGGGATCGGCTATGTAGAAATCCCTGCAAAACATATATAAATAGCTGTTATCACTCCTCTTGCCTCCCTCTGTGGGTGTACACCTAACCTTTTGTTTCTCTCTCCCCTGCAGCAAAGAGTGTCTGGTGAGCTCAGGGAATGACAACACAGAAAATGGACATTCAGGAGCCAAAGCAGACAACAAAGGGACACCAAAGGCATGAGCAAAATGCAAAGTATGTCTGTATGTTTGTATATATGTTAGACAAATGTACACGCTCAGAGAAAATGCTGTTCAGTGGACTGTTTTATCTTACTAGCGGCTAACATGTAAATGTCTATTTTAAATCATGCTTGAGATTTGGGGAGGGGGGAATGTGCAAAACCCTAAATCCTTCTCTCACCTTCACGAAAGCCCGTTCGTTACATAGTGTGCAGCCTAAGTGATCAACATATGCTCTATTATCTGACACTTTTTCTACAGTAGAGCCTTAAGTGGCCTCCAACAGAGTGGTGCAGGAATGAGTCCTTATGAGTCGGTATTTTAGCTTATCAGGGATCCCTTGTCTTGGAGGGTCAGTTGTTCTTTGAATGAGTTTTTGGTTAGATTCCTGAAATAAGGTCTGTGTGGTTAACACAAGCTTATGAGCGGTTTTGTTTAAAGACATCAAATAAGTCAGCAAACACACAACTTGCAAAAAAAGTCATCACGCCGAACATTAGCCGCATTTGGCATAGTTGTAAAAAAGTATGAATTATTTCAACTTTGGCCTAGTTTGCAGCTGCAACCAATCAGATAACAGCTCTATGTAACGCTAGCAGGCGAGGTAACCATAGAAATTAACTTAACTAGCGGTTTTCTACCAAAGACTCTGCGCCCTACCCTGCAGTGAGCAAAGAACTAAGAGCGCATCATGTGAAGGCAGCTTTAGAAATGGAGATTATCCCACTGAAGAATATTTGTACGTATCATAAATGTTTGCCTCAAAGCTTATTTTGTGCATATTTTCAAAGTCTATTTTAAACATCCCATTGGCTTTTAGTCGAGGGTGCCCTTGTGAAGCTAACTTACAGTTCAGACTACAACAATTAGTCATCACTGCACCACTCTGTTCACCCTTTTACAACATGTATTGAGGAACGACTTTGAAAATCCTCAGATGTAGTTTTAATTGCATATTCCAAATTTCAATAATCAACTGCCAACAGTTTTGTTAGATTCTTCCATTTAGAGTCAAACTTGGACCCAAACAAACACACTTTGATGACACAAGGAAATGCCACAAACTATGAACTGCCATGATGTCGACCGACCGAAGAACAGCACAGAATACAGAATACATAAACCAGAGGACCACTCAGCCAGAGTTTTGATAATGAAGGTTATAGCCAACATTTTTCTGGTTTTAATCAAATAACATTTACATTTAAGTACAAATAATGTGCTACTAATCAAACACTGTTTACATTTGTTTGTTTGCTAGTAGTTTTTTTTTAAAGGATCTTTTGACATTGTAGTCCTAAACTCATAATTACTGCCAATGCAAGGTTCAACTTTACCTTGCATGTTTACAGCTGGGTCCAGGTTTGACATGTGGTTGTTTTATTAAAGCCAAAAATATGTTTTGATCAACTTTACGGCTTGCTTAGTCTGACAACTGGGCTTTCTTAGGTGAGTGAAGGACCAGGATGCACAGGTTTTATTGTTTTGCTTTAGATGAAACACTGGTGCCTGTTCTGCTTCGTCTCCCCCTGCTGGTGGGAGGACAAAAAACACAAAACAATTATTTAAAAAAAATAACTACCAGCCCTATCCTTCATCAAAGACAATCCCTAGACTACCCAGCTCCCTATAGAAATGAATGAACTTAATCATGCTGCTTCTGACTAATAACCAATGCATTTTTAGCATGTGCGCATTTTATATAACTTCATATATGTATATGTTGTCTTGCACCACAGTACATGGACATCTATGTGTGTCTCTGTATGATCCCATTTAACCATTCACGTTAATTGAGCGAAGCTCCGTCAATAAGCACTTCCCAACACTGCTTTTCTGACCCCTTTTAACTAAAGGTGGCTCCTATATAATAAAGTAATTGCCTGCAGGTAATTGTGGGAAAGAGAGGGTGAAATACATTTAACACCTACAGAAAAATAAGAACAATATCTTTAAATGTGACTATAATACAATTGAACCACTCTGCTAGAAAACCTTAAGAACATGGCACTTTTGTTCATTAGCATAATGAATCACTTCCGTATGTCCGCGCTTATATGCAGACTCTTACTGGCTACCTTTCCAAACACAAACTTGCTCCTAAAACACTTTACACATAGATGTATTTGTGCTAAAAAAAAGTGTCCATTGATACTGCCTCAGTAATGCAGGCAGCACAGCATTGAGACAGATCACTGAAAGAATGTAAAGACTGTCAGGGAATAGATGTTAAATATTGTCCAAAAAAATATTATATTTTAATTAATTCTAAAAGTAATATTCAATATATAAATATATTATTATCAAATGAATGTGTGAATATCCCAAAAGGCCAGTGGTTCATTCTTCTTCGTCGTTTTATTATATGTGATTCAAAAACCCACCAAGACTTTAAGTGTGTTGCTCAGTTCATTGGTTACTCGTGACTGCATCCAGGAATGTTAAGCATTGAAGACTATATTCATTTTTTGCTTTTAATTAAGTCTGGTGTCTTAGCACATGCATTGGTAAGAACAGATGAGGAAGTGGCAAATAGTTAAAGAATGTTCTAATATGTTTACATTTAATGGTAGAATATTTAGAAGTCATCACAATTTGTTTAACCCTTAGATGCATAAGTGGGTCTTTTTGGACCCGGTGAGGTGGTTTTCTTCGAGTATCTTTGTAATTACATTTTCTTATCATTTCATATTCCAGCTATTCCTCAAAAAACATGTTTTGGATATCATGCCACTCAAATTTTAAATTTACATTTTATACATTTTAAGAAATTGTAGTTTTTGTATTACTACCCCAAGCTTCCATAAGTGGGTCAAAAATGAAATATTTAAATAGTGAAAAATTAAATATAAAATATTTCTAGTGTGAACCAAAATATAATACTTAATATTATACAAGTGATTTTTCTTAACCAAAATGACAAAAATGGCATAAAAACACACAATACGGGTCCTTTTTGACCCACTTATGGAAGAGTGTAGGGTCCAGTCACTCGTGCATCTAAGGGTTAAGAGAAGAGATATGGATAAAGTTCACAAAGCCTTCATTAAATCACTTCTTCTTCATCTCGTGATAAACAAACATGAATCAATTTAGTGCTAAGAGGCCGACTGGGAACTAGAAGCTTCTCTCTATGCGACTCAGTGCGAGAAGTCACCTCTTTGAATAGCTATAACAGTGGAAAACTACACAAAAACATACAAACGCACATACCTAGTCACACTTCTTTGAGTGTCGTGAACTGGCCTTGTGTTCAAACAATACAGCACTTTAACACAATCCAGAGTGGGTGCACAACACAGGAAGTGACTTCTGAATGGTCGTTCTTTTATCATTTTTTACAAAAGTAAACTCAATCCAAGGTTTTCTCGTACCTCACCACAGCATTGTCTGACTACATGTTGGATCAGTTTTACTGGAACATGTTATTTATTTTTTCTAATCGCCTGATGCGCTCTAAAACTGGAGTGCATCTCCCTTCTTGCTTTCAATGGAAGCAATAAGACAGACAACAGATTATGCAATAACCTGTTATAGGGCACTTTATAGACGTGTGGCTTTGATTGAAACTTTTTCTGTCCATGACACTTTCATTATACCAATGTATGTATCTACACTGTGCTAATGTATTTCAGTTGGACTAATGCATGGACATTAGATTCAAACTGTGCATTAGACAGATGTTTCTGCTTTGGAAAACTGTACTAGCTACTAACATGTGACTGTTCAGTGTTAGAAGTGATACAGCGTCCTTGATGTGATATAAAACTGTGAATGTTATAAGAAAGCACTACACATACGGACACACACACACACACACACACACACACACACACACACACACACACACACTTGCATCCTTGTCTAAAAAAGTCTTGTGCATATGTCTCTACGAAAAGGATACACATGTACCTTCAAAGTCTTCCTGTAGGGAAAAGCAATATTGTGGTGTTGGGCTGTCTGTTAGTGTTAATTTCTTAACTCATGCTTTGACATAGCATAACAAACAGGTGGATGTGTGTAGGGAATGTGATGCATAACTTGTATATGTGTGGATACAACATCCATTGTGTGATCCCTGTTTTTCTGTGACTTGATTTTTTTAAAGTTTTCTAGAGTGAAGCCCATTAATAGAGATTTTTTCTGACTTTATGTGCAAGTAAGAATGTATTTTTTTTAAGTAAAACTACTCAAAAAGTGTAAAACCATGTCAAAATAGTCCCAGAAAACCAAATTCAGGTATATGGGATGTAGTACCCTGTGGAAATGTACTCAAACGACCAAAAGCAAAGGCTGATTTTTAATATTTTTCTCATATAAGCCCATTTGTACACCTGCCTGTCTTTAATATCTGAACCTTACATGAGTCTTGAGGTCTGTTTACTGCTTATATAGTGATTGCTGCAGTACTGAGTCTGCCCTGTACAGTGTTGGATGCTTCTCTGCAGTGGTGCAATACACACCGAAAATACACAATGACTGCCACCCAGTGGTAAACGCCTGCCACATATAGTAAAAGCTAATGAAACATAATGCATTCTATGATTTCAGATTGAAATGACTGCAAAATGGAAAAAAAACACTGCGTCAATAAGGCTAAGATTTCCTTTTATGTAAGTGACTACACTTTTCACAGTGGAGGAAACATAAACCTCATTTTAAATGCTTTTTAGATAATGCTTTTAGTTGGATTATTTACAAGTATACATCATTCTAATCCCTGTGCCCATTGGGCGTTTAAGAAAAATGGGGGACGAGTGTGTGTATTAAATCTGCTAGGAAAAGGAAACATGCAACTATTTGTTCAAACGTGAATCCTTTATGAAATTGCTCCCCTTGTGAGCATTGAAAAGTTACCTTTAGTCTCAGTGTTAAAGTCACATGTCTAACTAAAGGAACAGACTGACCACTATGATTCCTTAAAGCTAGTATTGCTCTTACTGCCAGAGCGGCTGAAACTCATACTGCCAATCCAAGAGTCTCACGTCTGCTGTACACTATATATTACAATGACTCTCAACGTCCCTTAGTACACTTACACTTTACTGAAACATGTTGCATTGCCGTCTACCGCTGTATTAAAAGTACTAGATGATATTGCTCTGTAATACTTCTGTATCTGTAGCAGCTGGAACTCACACTGCCAAGCCAAGAGTCTGACGTCTGCTTCCCACATTCCACACAGAGAAAAGAGATCGAAAAACGGATTTAATGCCGGCGAAAAATGTAACTTGACTACTATCCTGATCCAATGGGATGATCAAGGAAATAGGAGCAACATGTTACTTATTTTGGCAATTGTTTTCCTATTCAGAATCAAAGGATTATAGTTAGGAACGCCAAACAATGATGCATTTTCTGACTTGTTGCGTGTCAAAACTGATTATTTCATAGACTAAGGCTAGCTAGCTCAACATTTGAAATAAAAGCACAGGCTTAAACCGAACTCTTCACATTTTCCCTCTGCCGTTCTGACTATTTCAACGATATTTTGTACACATAGCGGCTGTCATTAAATTAAAAACTCACTAATAGTACAGTATAGAAATTATAGTGTTTTATAGAAGTCAACGTCTTGCAGTAAGTGACTTGATCTTGCATACATCAGCACAGTCTATTCAACAAGTACACAACACATCCCCAGGTTTCCCCTGATGTCCAGCTGTATGTCTGTGTTTGTGCTCATGTTGCTCATGCTCCCTTCATGACTATGCACCCCTAACTTTTGACTTGTTAAAAAAATACATACTGGAAATAAAATGTTGTTTGAAATTCCCGCAGTCCTGTTGAGTCTCATTGTGTCTTTGTCCAACTCTAGAGAATACATACCCAATTTATCAAATTCAATTGCTGATAAGACAACATTTGCTCCATGTATAATGGTTGTAATATTTTCCTGTTTTTACATTATAATATATTGGTGAAAATATACAGCTTATAACTGTGAGACATACACAGAAAAAGTACAATAAGACTTGGTTGATGCCGTAGAGCACTGATCAATATTTGCTTCATAAAGATTACTTCAGAGATAATAAACCCCCCAAAATATATTAGCTTTTCACTTTGAAAGTCTAGACTCAAAATACACAGCCATGTAGATAATACCTGCATTTTATTTTAATGTAGGTGGCATCAATGTGGATAATCAGATTTAGCAAGATTTCACACTAATAGACGTACATTGGGGCAACATATTCTATACTGTATGTAAGATGTACTCCTAGAATAACTCCTGTCAATGATACTCACTGTGGGGCCTAATAGGTACCAAAAAAACAGTTACAGTGCAGTGTAAGATATGACAAGTTATTTGATTGAATTGAAAGCAGCTTCAAAAAGAAAAGTCTTGATTTAAAGGGGTGAGATTTGCAGAAGACCTGCAGTTTTCTGGCAGTTTGTTCCAGATATTTGGAGCATAATAACTGAATGCTGCTTCTCCATG
The DNA here is from genome assembly GCF_902827165.1 of Trematomus bernacchii. Classification (NCBI taxonomy): domain Eukaryota; kingdom Metazoa; phylum Chordata; class Actinopteri; order Perciformes; family Nototheniidae; genus Trematomus; species Trematomus bernacchii. The sequence continues at coordinate 2,250,152 of NW_022987899.1, read as the reverse complement.
TTCAGTTCTGACTCTGGTGACAGAAAGTAGACCCGTCGTAGAAGACCTGAGAGTTCTGGGTGGTTCATAATGTAGCAGGAGATCAGAAATGTATTTTGGCCCTAAACCACTCAGTGATTTATAATTCAGCAGTAGTATTTTACACTAATATTTACTTAGAAATTAATACAGGACTCTCCTTTAAAGGGTCATCCACATTCTGGTACTTTTACTGTGTATTGTTACCAGTGTGCTGACTTTACTTTAGTCAAATCCAATGCTCCATACAGCCCTCATGTGGAGGTTTTGTAGAAGTGCACCAGTGTAATGTCTCAAATAACTATGTTGGCTTTTGTTGGCTCTGCAGCAACACAATCCCTTTTTATATCATTCATTAAAATAAAGCTAGTTCGATTCCATTATGTGTTCTTCTACAGCCAATAATTTTTTTTAACTTTTGATAACTTGATTAACATTTTGATTGCAGGACTTTTACTTGTGACAAAGTATTCCTACACTCTAGTATTTCTACTTTTACATAATGATCTGAATACTGTTTCCAGTCTTGCTTGGGGCGTTGTCGCCATCTGCTGAATAGGAAAGTGATGGATTACATTGAAAATAGTGTAAGTATGTCCTACGAGGCCACCGTAGGAATGTGCGAAATGTAAACAGGAAGTCAAAATTCGTAGCTCAAACTGTTTCATTTAATACGTTTTTCACTAAGGAATCACTCAAATCAAATGCTTGTCCGAAAATGAGCTGCAATCTGTTCTTTAACGCCAGCATTTCTGATCCAAATTATTCTAATTACATCTTTGTATTTTATTTAGCCATTAGCTTGATACATTGGGGTAATTAAAAAAAAACATATTTTTATATAAATATGAATTTGTACTTTGTTGCCCTTAGTTTTACACTGTAGAGCGTAATTTTAATGACCTTAAAACAAATAAAAATACATCAATTAATGTCATATATTTCATTTAAATGCTTAAATGTAACTTTCTATGGTTTTTGGCATGCGCACACTCTAACAAGCCCTCCTTAGCATTATTTTTAGCATTAAGTATTTAACTCTCAAAAGAAGGTCTTCACTGATTTAAAAAAAGTCACAAAACACTTGTTTGCTCTCACCGTAACTAGAAGCATAAACATTTGTTGGAAATAAAGGTGTCGCATTCTGCTGCAAAGGAGAAAAGGGTTTGGGTAGCTCATGTGCAGGCTAGGATTTTGTTACAGGCCTTGAACTGGAGCCTCATTTGGAGAGAGAAAAACGAATAATGTACAGTATGCATGGTGTTTGGTTAAAGTTGCTTAGAAAGTCAATTTGATGCAGAACTGTAACTTGCTGTCTGTTTTAAAATGCAATCAGTGAGTTACGAATTATGGAGCTTGAGCCTGCCCTACTTTGTTCTTTCATTAGTTTTTCATGGACTTTCCTAAACATTTTGGGAAAAAATGTATTATATTATTGTTTCCTGACAGTGTGGTTTACCTGAAATAGCCTTCTAATGGTCATAGTGTTGTGGCACTGCCTACATGGTGGTAAACAATCCCTCAATTATCTTTTTATCATTCATGTTTGCTCAGAAAAGCACAGGTGTTGCCTATAATGTTAACAATGTCTTTGTAAGAAATGCCATTTATAAAACGGTATCACTGAGCAAGCATGCACAACACCAGGACCCTGAAATGTACTGTAAGCAGCTAAATCCAGCTTTCTGATAGGGGACCTATCATGCAAAATGCACTTTTGTACGTCTTTTATACATGAATATGTGTCCCCGGTGTGTCAGGGAACTCACCAAGTGTCAGAAAACACAACCCTCTCTCTTTTCCTCCATACCCAAATCTCTAAAAACTAGGCTGCAACGGAGCTGATACAGATTTGAAATTGTTCTGACGTCAGAAACGGGGAGCTCCGCCTATATGGGCAACTCTCCACCTATCAGGGGAATGTGGGGTTGGGCCACGGCCACGGCCATTGCCGCTCGAAAGAGCTGGAGACGCTGTAGTACATATGCCAGGCCTGTAAGTGGCGCTGTAGTCTGCCACAAAAGCAGCGAAGAAGACTTCTCACAGAATCAGCCCTTGCAAAAACAGGGCTGGAAAAGAGCAAATAGAGCGAAATGAGGCATGGCTAAAATGCATGATCTGTTTGGTATTTTGAAAAGAAAACTTCACAGACATGTTTTATATAGGTATGGCCCTACAATATATTATTCAAATATAGCATGATAGGTCCACTTTAACTGAATCGTTTACACCCTGGCTTTTTTACTTTCCTCTGTAAAATATGCCTGGTTTGTGAAAAATGTAAGAGTGATGTCCTAGGTGTGGAACTATTGTGGCCAGGGCACAAAGTGATATTGTCTTGCGTTTGATGTTGATGTTTTTTTCAACCTTCTGCCTGACATTTGTTATAATACAGCATAATTTACATCTGGACAAAATGGGACTCTTCACTGCATTCCCTCCTGTGGACACTTCCATGCTTCTGCTACCTTGTGAGGGTTTCTACAGATATGTAAGTCAAACAAATATCATAAAGATTGTGTATTGATAGCTTTTAAAGCAGTCTTGACATATTCCTATGAAAAAGATAACTTCTTTAACTACAGTAACTACTACTGTACCCTGAGGTCTGTAATATACCTGAACTTTGTTTTTAACACAAAACACCACAGCTAACACTTCGTGCCAGTGTATAACTTAAAGGGAAACTTACCCAAACATACAGAAGTGTCATGTATCTCTTTGGATTGACTTGTTGTGAGTGTCAGAGATCATGCCTTTTTTTAAATGTCTGTCATGTCTCGAAAATATTGGAACTAAATGGCACTCGGATTGTTGCGCCAATAAATACATGTGAACTAAATTGAAATGACAAAAATCAAAATACTACAGTACAAATACGTCAGTACAGTACTTGAGTAAATGTACTTTCCAGTAAGTAAGTAAAGCACAGGTGTAACTAATAAGATTAACAATGGCTCAGATCCATTCAGGTTTCCTGGTAAATGGTGATTTGAGCCAGCATGCCCTGAAACTGAAGCAGAATAATGGATTCACCTGTGCCTTTCATACTGGGACATCAACATATCTTCATGCTGAGATTGTTGGCCAATTGATTGCTCACTATCATAGCTATACTTAAAGTGTTCGTACAAAGCAATGTGGCTTTCTATTAGTCTGTCTCAGTTCAGATGAACTGTGCTGTAAGCAGGTTATTGACAGCTTCAGTCAATAGTGTGTCCTAAGCATTCCATTTATCTGTATGCTCTTTTAATTGCCGTACAACCGGGAACTTGACAAGGATTCTACTGTCTCTTCTTACTGGAAACGGAGATAAATAAACTGCATCGACAGTCCCATTGATTACCCGTCACACATATCTGTTGAAGGGGAACATCAGTTTAAATGGATGGGGATGAGTCTGTTTCTTTAGAGGCCGGCTTGTGTGTGTGTGTGTGTGTGTGTGTGTGTGTGTGTGTGTGTGTGTGTGTGTGTGTGTGTGTGTGTGTGTGTGTGTGTGAGTGTGTGTGTGTGTGTGTGTGTGTGTGTGTGTGTGTGTGTGTGTGTGTGTGTGTGTGTGTGTGTGTGTGTGTGTGTGTGTGTGTGTGTGTGTGTGTGTGTGTGTGTGTGTGTGTGTGTGTGTGTGTGTGTGTGTGTGTGTGTGTGTGTGTAGTACCCTCTCATCACGCAGTGCTCAGAGATAAATATGTCTGTGGTCAACACCAGCCCCATCAATACTACTCCCACAAATTGTCTGAGGAGCGCATCGTAATCTGTCTCCAGTGCTGCAGACGGAGTTCAGGAGCGGTTGTTAAAATGCACTTTACTTCAGCACAAGCCTCATAAATCCATCACATGCTTCTCACTTTTATTCATTTGAACCATACTACACCTGAACGATTTGAGAAGAAAAAAAAGAATTAGAGCATTTTGCATTTCTATTCTGTATTTTTTTTTAAGATGATGTATGTTTTGGGACAGTGCAGATGAGAGGCAAAAATACAAAGAACATATTAGAGAAAGAGGCAAGGACACAAGAGAATAAAATCAAATAAGTACACATCCATGGTAATAAATAAGTAGCAGCATTAAATGTAAGTGAACAAATAAAAGTATTGAAGTAACAGCGAGAAATAACACAAAAAAGGGTCAGTTGTTGCACAGGAGTTTTTATAACAATCTGTGCTCCACAATACATATGTTGTCTTAAACAAATGTGCTTCCTGCGATTTGAATAATGCACTTTAAATACGATGACATTTATATGAATTGTGCAGCCCCAATCCAAGTCCACAAAAAATGAAACTCACAAACTTCATAGATTGAATTAGATTTAAATGCAGTGAGTTAGTGTGAGTACAGCCTGTGTGAATTGTTAAAGGTGAGAGTACAGTAAATATATTGGGATCTTTACTTTGTGGTCTATGTTATAAATGTTTGGTAGGACTGTCTTGCTCCATGACTGTAGATTCATCAGTAACTCAACTGTATGTCTCGAACACTACAGCGTAAAGCCCACTAGGGGGCGGCAGAGTATAATGAATGTACCTCGACTCAGCTTCATGCAATATGAAGGGAGTGAACACTGATACAGAACATACCGCACTTTGTGGTCATGCTACTTCATGTATGGCGATCTTTATGATTTGTTGTAAATTATTTTTAAAGTGCAAATGAAATTCGTTTAAATGGTTTCCAGAGTTTATTTTAGTAGTGAATGTGTGCCATCTTATTCCATTACTCATAAAACAATAACAAATACGCATTACCAGCGTTTTAAAAACAAATTATATTACCTTTGTTCATCTTGATACACAAGTTATTTATGCTAAACAAATGCATAGTTTAAGACAAAACGAACATATTTTGAATATTACAAGATTGTATCAGGAAAATAGGCCAGAAATGGTTTTATTTTTGAATAAGTCATATTATAGGATATTAAATTACAAGGGTCAATCAATCAGTTTTATTTCTCACGTTTCAATTGCAGTAAAAGTTGATGTTGGCATTAAAAAGGGTTTGAAGTAAATACTATAAATGTATGACTGGGTTTTACTTCGAAACTGCAGGCGTTTCCATTTTGATCTAGACACTGTTAAAATACAACACAAAAATCGAATTAAACATTAAGTGAATATGTATGAATTATTATGCATGTTGAACCAAATCGCTTGTATAAAAACATCTTCTTCTTTAAAAGGCATTTTTAAAATTTTAACAGGGGATAATATACACTCTTCGCCCAGTGAGGAGGGATTATTTCCTCTTGTATTATTGTATCGCATTAGCTGTTCATTGGGAGCTTTCACTGCGTCTGATTGGCTCTCCACACAGGGGCAGCACGCGCTGAACCGAACACATCCTGCAGGTTTTCACATTATACTGAACACTGTAACAAAAAGCAGGAGGGAGGGGAATTTATTGCAGTATTAGCCTATATATTCGCCATAGAGGTGTGAGAAATAGGTGAAATAAATTGCAACAAATTAACCCTGTCTGCACACTTGTTCATATTTGTCTAATATTACGTTTTAGATTATGTAAAGCAATAATGGGCCTCTGTTGTGTAATGTGGACTTTTTTAAATTTGCTATTCATAATTGTACCTTCGTCTGGGGTTGCTTATGTAGACAAGCTTATATGTTTTATTTAATTTTGATTTCTCCTTCTTACATTTAAAAAAAACTAAATATATTTTTTTAATTCGAGGTTCAGCCTTATCAATATTCCCATTTTCCCTCTTTTCTCCAGTTTGTGCACGCTGCTTCGCTCGGACACAGCAGTGATAAATATCCCTGTTGATCACTTGATTGATTACCTTGCTCAAAGGTCACGCGGGCGCTGGTAATTTCCTCGTGCCGCAGGCTCCTTTTCACTTTTACTCCACAGACCCGAGCACAGAGCATGTTATTTTTTAACCCCTGAACAGCTGTGCACGCTATATACTGTAACAGGCCTGCAGTGAAACGCACTGTGTGTCTGAATGAAGAAGTCTTTTAACAATGTTGAATTAGACTGTAGTGTGAATTTAACGCAAAGTGAGTGAGGTGAGCCAATCTTTTTAGTACTACTCGCCACCGTGGGGGTCTCCAACCCAATTAATGTTTTAATAATTACAGTGCACGGGGCTGCGGGGATCATAATAAAATATGTATTGAGGAGGCAGAGGAGACGAGGGGAAGAGAGGGTGAGTTATTGCGGTGAGTGAAAACTGTTTCCATTTAGGCTAATTCCTCCCTCTCGCGCCACACTCTCGCGCACGGTGTTCAGGCCTGCCCACTTAATGGCATCATTTATGTCATTACAGCAGAGGTAGAGGTACAGTAAAGCCTCCCCTTTAATGAGATTCAGAGATGTCCCACTTTGGTTTGAATCTTTGTGGACATTAAAATAGATCTGTAAAAGAAAACGATTTGATAAGAACGTTACGTAACTTACGTGCCGTGGTGTGTGTGTGCCTCTCCCTTTGGCATGTGGTGTAAAGTAACTAAGTACATTTACTCAAGTAGGCTACTGTAGGCTACATAAGAACAATGTTGAGGGACTTGTACTTTACTTTAGTATTTCAATATTTGCTACTTTGCACTTTCTACTCTACAACAATTCAGATATTGTACTTTTACTCCACTTCATTTATTAGTTGGGTTGCAGATATATATATATTAATGATAAATAATATGGATCAACACTTAAATCAGACTTTAGTTAGACCTGGAGTAAATGCACAAGCTACCCTGCAGTATACAAGGTCATTACAACTAGCTGCACCTTTACCAGCTTTGAGAACACTTTAATGATCAATAATTATAATCAAAACATATCATATATATTATTCTGAAATGGACCAATCTGCAGAATGACTACTTTTACTTTTTGTACTTTAAGTATATTTAGATGCTAATACTTTTGTACTTTTACTTGAGTAACATTTTGAATGCAGGACTTGTACTTGTAACAGAGTATTCCTACACTCTGGTACTTCTACTTTTATTACAAGATCTGAGTACTTCTTCAACTTCTGCCGTTTGGTTGATGATAACTTTTTCTCTGGCTTATTTCATATATGTTACTTCCCTTATCCCTTTGAGTTTGTCAGGAACAGAACACAGGTTTGTTTGCCCAACTGCGCATAGATCATATCTGTGTGTGTATCTTTGTTTCCTAAATGGCTTGGCCCTATATGATTTTTCTTTTCCACATGACATGGCATGATGTCAGGACTTTAATGAGTTTCAACACAGTTTAGAATCGATAGCTCGAGTTCACGACCCATTAAAGAGTTCACCTGCAAGGTCAGCAATGATCTCATGCGGATCTAATTAATTGGCAATTACGTTAGTAATACGCTGTCTCTATTTGGGGACAAAGCACCTCTAAGATATCAATGCGCGTGCACAAACTCACTGTACTTTTTCATAGTTTTCAGCAATCCAATCCAAGAATGGTAACAAATCACACGTTTTTGTTTCTGGTACTTCTTGATATATGACTCAGTATCTAAATATGCTTCTATAAAAATGTTTATGAGATCACAGCAGACATGCAGTGGTTTTATTGACTTTTAGTGCCATGCATTTATTGCCTTTTTTTTCTTTAATGCAGAGCAAAACGAAGTAGATCCAAATATCAAATCCACCCACTGAGATGAAGGTTTTCTTTCTAGATAAAGCCGTTTTCCTACTAAGTTAAACCAAGTGAAAACATCCCTTTTCGAGCCTCCAGTATAATTACCCAGTGATGAAATGAACGCAGTGCAACAGAAACGTCTCAAGCAGCCATTAATACTGAGCACTTAACATATTAATAATTGTCAGCACAAAGAGAGAGGGAGAGGGAAACCTGGGCACTCTCATATTAGAGCTGTCATCCGCGTGCCCAAGCGGAGAGGAAAGGGGGGGTGGGCTAGTTATACATTAATGTCATTCCGTATAATAGTCAAAACACAATTAAAATATATAAAATCTGTAATGACCTAAACCAGTATTGGTAATGTAAGTGAACGTTGATTAATGTGGGGTCATTTTAGGGGAAAAGGTGCGCAGTTAATATGTTATGTTAATATTATGAATGTCCTTTCTGCAGCACTGCAACAAATCTCCATCCTGAGTCATTTCATTTAAAGCTCTTTGTGAAACTTTTCCTCCTTTCTTGGATTCACATATTTCTATTGCATTGCGTAGTTGTAGCTTTGACTTTTTGGAGGAGTTTTGTCCAATTTGGCACATTTTTCTGCCGTATTTTAGAAAAAATGGCTCCTATTTCGAGATACGTCCCGAAGTCAAAGCTGCATCTGGACGCATCTCAATGACAAACTTTCCTCACGTGTTAGATAAACAGAGCGACTTGGAAACCAGAGGCTTCACCATCATTGGACATTTCTTGCAGTGTGCCCTCTGCTTTCTCGCTCACTGATCGGTGAGAAACTCCGAGGAGATGTCCCGCACATCTTGACCGGATCAGGTTCATATCAAAGTGATAAATCGTCTCAAACTTTTTTTTTTTGGCACTTGCTGCCGGCAGATCTGTGGCAGTCTGTGCGCATGTGCGAAGGTGTCCCAGACTGACAATGCTGGAGAGATAGCGCGTTTTGGATTGAGAAACCCAGAGAAAAAGGACAGAGAAAAAACAAAAAGGAGGAAAAAAGATCCAAGAAAAAATCCAAACAAACCCACGCCGAGAGACTGGCACCATGAGGTCCAAAGGCAGGGCACGGAAACTGGCCACGAGTAGGTGCAACATCCCTTTCTTTTTCCTTTTCAAACATCTTATATACCTACAGACTGTCGCGTTTATCAATACTTTCTGTTACGCTTTCCTTTCCACCCTCACTTTTGCCGGTTAAAAGTTACAAAACGATGATATTGTCGCGACAAGAAGATGTAAAAGCTGTTTAAAAAGAAGTTTAAAGTTTACGCAGCGATGGAGGAACTTTCTGCAGGGCGTCCGCTCCTGTATTGGAATTGCTGGTTGCATGTAGTGGGCGCTGTAGTGTAATATCGTAGCTTAAAATGTCCCGTGCATCGGCTGCTGTGTTGCAATCTGCTGCACACTGCTGCTGCGGCTGCACGGGGATCAGCTGCACGGGGAGCAACTTTGGGGGAAAAGGCAGTTTGACGGAGATAAATAAGGAGAAAACCAGGATTTAGACAGGCATGGTAAATGTGGGGCATCGTGTTTGTAGCTCTTGTTGTGTTTTGTGAGTCATGCAGTTCTTTCTTATTAGTGTTAAATTATATGGTACACTTTGTTGTTTTAATCTTAGTGTTTATAGTTTACAGACTTTCTGATTATTGCTTGAGGCAGGCGTCTTACTGTGTTAATTTAGGATAAAATTAGTTTGATTAAATTAAGCGTAATATGGAAACACTCTTGTCATTAAATCGATTTAATTACTCGGACCTAATCAACTATACGAATGTATGCAACGAGATGATTGATATGGCTATTCATGCATTGATCTGCTGCAATAAATTATCTAGAATTATATTCCTTTTTTTTCAAAAGCTATGTCAATCAAACCCTAGTATGTTAGTAAAATATTAAAAATATTTTTTGACATTATTCCCATAAAACGCTCTGTATTAATATAGAAGTTTATTGCAGATATTTGTTGGAAGAAGTTGACTGAGGTCAAAACCAGAATGCAACAATGTACAGGCCTGCATTATTGTGCTGTTTTAATACGAGTTACAATTTTCATGAAATTCCGTTCAGTTTAGCAAATAGACTATCTGTTTTTTGCATAAATGCGAATTAGAAAAACTACACGAAATGTTACAATATGCGTTAGCAGCTGCATATGTCTAAAACAGTGTGGTCAGTTTACGCGAATACGCATCATGTTATGGAGTTCCTGCCTGTGGTCAGTTGAGCAAGGCTCTCTTTAATTGTCTAAGTGGAACAATAGAGGCTAATGCAGACATCCTCATGGAGTTAAATAAACACAGTAAGTATATGCCTGTGATTCTATTGAATGTTTAGGAAATATTGTGACATGGATAAGGAAATAGGTGCACACACAACATAATCATCTGAAAGAAAACACTTTTCTTCGCGGCCCTCCAGGACTCTCGTGCAACACAAAACTTTTTTATTACAAACGCACACATAGGGGATACACTTTTCCACAAAATTGCAAACCATTAAACCCATTCTCTCATAAGGTATAATTTAAAGTGTATTTAACGATTATTATTCTCGAGATGGAGGATTTCTCTCTTCGGTCAGAATGGGTGGGGGGGGTTTATGTTCTGGACCCCAGCCAGGTCTGCGCAGTGTCAACAGTGAATATTTAAATTCCCAGACCCCTCATAAGAGCTGTGCTGGTAAATGCGTTCAGTGTGTCCGGAGCAGTCGTGTTAAAACGGGCATGGCCTCTTCTCAGACCGGCGGAGTGATTACAAAAAAAGAAAGAAAGGGGGGGTGGATGTAATAGAGGAGGTGATGGAGAGGTGGTAAGAGTGATGGATGGAGGTTGACTGATTAGTCCGCACGTCCAGATGTAATGCGGTGCGCCACAAAAACTCGCTTCCCAACTAAGTATAGCCAAGGCCGCACCCCGCGGTGAATTGTGGGCCATACGGAAAGATGGAGAAGGAAAAAAAATGGGGGGGGGGGGCTTTGATGATCCAAACTAGGCCTAATTAAAGGTCCACTTAGCATATTTGTGTCCCAATAAAAACCTTTTATTATAACGTGTTTAGAGGGCTTTGATAATTTGTTAGGAATAATTGCAATGACGATTAATCTCATAGACCTGTAGTGTTTAATTCATTGTTTTAGGTAGGCTATTGTTAAAATAAATCGAAGTAAAGAAATATTTGGGAATTTAACAAGTTGCAATGGGGCATTCAACCCCATTTTGTATTCATAGTAGTTATCTTTTCACATTTACCACAATATGTATTGGCACGTTTCCAATTAGAAGGTCGGTGGTTCGACCCCCATCTCGGGCAGTCCATGTTTCCTAACCCTAAATCGCTCCTCCATGCATACGTCACTCCGGATTAAATCGTCAGCTAAATAACCTGTAATGTGATTTAGTCAGTCATCACTCATTGATTCGCATGTCCAGCAATGTGGCTCATATCTATTGGCACCCCTGATTGGCACGCGGGAAGATGTGCGTGCAGAGCGAGGCCTCTCCTCTCCGGCGCGCGGGGAAGTGCGTCGTTCCTCCTCACATTGTGCAATGGGCCATGCATCTCGCGTTTGTCTGGCGGAGCTCATTAAAACGCTTAATAGATCGGCCCATTTAAAAGGTGAGAGGGAGCGGGCCGGCGCGAGGAAAGTGAAATAGAGAGCCCATTAAACAGCCCTTGTTGTCCCGGAGCGGTGCTCTTTGCCTGCGCTCCGCTTGGTGTCAGAGCTCCGTATACAAATGCCCCATATCTCCTGCAGTAATGGCCCGGGTCAGGAATCACTGCGCAGAGGTTAGGCATACTCCAAGCTTTTGTTAATCGATGCTTTGAACTCGTTTTCCCATGCAAATAAATGACAATAGAGCCCATTTCTCCTAATAATGGTTAGATTTTTTTGATAAAGTTTCATTTTGTGAATCAGGAATTCATTGCATATCAGTCAGTAAATAATGCTTAAACAACAACAGGGAAAATCACTCAAGTATTGGGATGCATGTTTGGGAAAATATAACTCATTGCCATTTTCACATTATTCAATTAGAGGGAATGAAACATAATTCACATTATCATAAACACATATACAAAAATTATTATAGTGTTTTTTTTTTCAAGAGGATCAATATCCAAAAATGATTTATTTTTATTAACTTGTGACTTTTCTGCACCACCATAAGCAGATCATTTCATATATTTTGCCTACCAAATATTGAACACATTTTTGATTAGTCGTGAAGCCATCAAGTAACAATTAAGGACAAATCCATGAATTAGTTGACTTGTTATAAGGGAGAGAAATACATTACTTTACCATATCAGTTTACTTGAACAAATATTGAATCCACTTAATTTATGGTTTGAATGTAAGATTAAAGCATTTGCATTTGAGTTAATGTGTTTGCTTTGGATGAAAGTTTGGCCCACTCTAAGTTGAAGTCACATGAAATTATTGTGTGAATAGGTGAACACGCTTCCTGTCATTTACTCTACAAAGGCAACCGTTTTTTACTTTAGTCAAGGATTTATAGCAAGTATGTGATCAGTGTACAAAGCTGCAAAACACTGAGTGAACAAGCAGCCGCAGCATTTCTCAGGAACTCTGCTGAATGCTTGCCAAGCCATGGTGTAAAGCATATCACAGACAAACACACACATTGTACCTGTTTAAGTGCGTGCGTGTGTGTGTGTGTGTGTGTGTGTGTGTGTGTGTGTGTGTGTGTGTGTGTGTGTGTGTGTGTGTGTGTGTGTGTGTGTGTGTGTGTGTGTGTGTGTGTGTGTGTGTGTGTGTGTGTGTGTGTGTGTGTGTGTGTGTGTGTGTGTGTGTGTTGGTGAGTTTGGGGTAAGGGGGGGGCAGGTTGATATGACCCTCTCATCTATCAACGCCCTCCATCTGTCTGACATGTTGTCCACTTTCCTTGTCTCTTACGATGGGAGAAGCTTCTCCCCCCCCCCTTGTTTTTTTTTAAAAATGGCTCTTTTGGAGGGTCTCTGATGTTAATGAGTCGTCCAGGTCCCGCTCTCAGGGCTGTAAACACAGAGCTGATGAGGTTAGTGGTTTGTTTATGCACTGTTGTCACCCGCTTGAAGGATGGCCCCTGTCCCGAGCAAAAGGGAGCTTCCAGGCCTTGTCATGGGTCCCCTGAAGGCCCGGCCCCAAGGGTCTTCTCTCCCTCTCTACTCCCTCTTTTCCAGCTTCTCTCCTGCATTTCAGTCCATAAAGAGAAATTGATAAAGCTTTAAAACACTCCGACAAGGTTGTAGTGATCGTGCACAGACACAATACAGAAGATTCCAGTTGTTATAGTTTACTTTGAGGTTTATTGAAGTTGTACAATACCAGTTTACTAATACTACTAGTGAGAGGTGTGTGCCCTCCCTCTTCTGTCACCACCAAGTGTCCAAAATAATACTGCAAGAGTCATCTAAACCAAATAATATGATATGCCAACGAGAAAACATGAATTTGCTTCTACAAATGGCTGCATGATTTGGTAAATAATTGAGATTATTTTGACTGATATTGGAAGTATGATATAGTTCAGATTCATGGTCATCATCAAAATATATGAAAATCATCATGATTCATATTTAGTAAGGGCATCTGTGTCAATACAAATGTTTTATTAAGTCTGTAAAATATAATGTTATGCCAAGATATTTCTATCATAAAACAATACTTCCTCATATTTTATTTGTGCACTAGTCCATGGTGCGATTTAGATACATTTTTTTTAATAATTGTGCAGCCGTACTCCTACACAAGCATTAGTTCTTGAATGCTTGCCCTGGTGGCAGGTCAAAGAGTGTGTCGTTGCACTTATGGGTGATATGTTTGTATGTTGATGGTGTGTGTGTGTGTGTGTGTGTGTGTGTGTGTGTGTGTGTGTGTGTGTGTGAGAGTGTGTGTGTGTTGTTGGGGGGTGGTATAGTGCAACGACCCAGACAGGGCAGTGTGGGAACACCAGGGGATGGAGGCCAGGAGCGAGGGAGGGATGGAGGGAGGGGGGGAGGAGGGGTGTGCAGCAACATGTCAAGCCTGGGAACCGCTGTGTGTTTACCACAGGGAAACCGTACCAACACAGAACAATGAGCGAGCCGTAGCCCTCCTAAATAATAAAAAAAAAGGCATTTCTGCTTTCTTCTCCTCCCCTAAAGGTCATGCAGTCAGAGATAGGGAGTCCACACAAAAAGCCTCCAGTCTGTCGGCAGTCTGGTCTGGCCGAGTGCGGTGCCAAGGCTGAGGTCATTATCAACAGAGCGGTCCCAAGCTAAGCATATTTTTATAGATTGTGCTCGTGTGTGTTTGGAGGAGGAGGCGAGCATGTGTGGACGAACCAAGTTCTAGTGCACGAAACAAAAGGAGTGTGCGGAGTGTACGCAGTCGTCAAATGTGTGACAGGCCGCCATTTTCTCATCACAAATTGCTCTGAGATAAATGGCATTTTGCTGAATGGAAAAGTTTACCCGCGGACATCAAACTGATTTGTGTCGCTATGATGTCTGAGGAGTTATAATGTCCACAGATTGCTGATGGTGCGCTTCGCCCGGGCTATTAATGAGGCGGTGTTGAAGTTAGCACTCCTCGGCGCGCTCGGAGAAAAAGATGTCTGTTAGCTAATTAAAGAAAGTCAATCATTTTATACTCCAATCAATTACCTGAAGCAGGTGGTAGAAACAGGGCCCGACACTCTGGCCCCATGTCTCACATCAGCTAACTACCCCGAGTCACTTTACTACATTGTTGAGTGCTTTTACGAGCAGAAAGGCTAAACAACAGGCTTCATATGTCTTTATTCTGGCTGCCAATCTGTGTGTGCTGCACTTTACTTCTGACTGCAGACATGATGTTATGTTTGCGTCATTGTACAGGCTGCAGCTTGATCATGTAGCTTTTTTTAAATAGAACATCTCAATTAAAAAACGTTTTATTTGACTTTATTTATATTTGATTTGTTATCATATATGTATTTGTTTATATGATTGTATTATGTATTATTATATACATATTTTAATATTTATACTAATAATAAAACATTACATTTTCATAGCGTTTTTCCTCATGCTCAAATACGCTTTTGTGTAAATACTGTATATTTATCTTTTATCTTACGTAGAAAAACACAACAGCATTGCTTAGATAAGGCAAGTATCCTTGTCTTATTTGGTTTCTAAAGTATATGAAAAAAATGAGGTTAGATTTTGTAAGTACAAAAAATTGTCATCCAATGTGCATATTTGAAAACCCCTTAATTTCATATATCATCAATATACCTTTGAATGAATTGCAAATATTTATGGCAATTATGCTAAAGTACTTGTGGACATTTTAATCTTTTGAGTCACTCTCATTTAGGGTTGACAGAAAGAAAGAGTGTTTTGTTTTTTTGCTCTTACACACTTGAGAGAGCACATACTCATAAACAGGAATTACCCAACAATCGCTTTGTGAGCGTGGTGATAACAGTGTGTTCCAGCTCCGCTCGGGGATCTCCCTGGGTGGAGCAGGCTGGCCCGAGGGATGGTAGGAGTGAGCAATGATGGGGAGGGGGGGGGGGAGTGTCGGTGGAGGAAAGTAACTTCTGATTAAGAGAGGCGAAACAGGGCATCGGGTCATGCCCATCTGCAGCTGAGAAGGGAGGACAGTTCAGAGAGGTTTGTGTGATTCCTGTACACCTTTCATCTCTGCCACAACAACCCCTCTCCACCCTGAGGCTCATTAAGCAGCGACCTCTCACCCCGCAGGACGGGAGAGATGAGGGCAGGCGATGTGATCAAAGCTGCGGCCCTTCCTGATGAAGTTTGCGCCGCAGCACAGTCACCTGATTGGATCCGATAGCTGCTGTCTCTCCTGCGTCTCAGAGCTGAAACACTGATGCTTACAGTGAGAGACACGGAGAGGAGAAGTCATGACAAGCTGTGAAGGAATTATTAAAGGGGAGATGGTCAGGGACAGGAAGGTCAATCATCGTAAAACATGTATTGCATTCTTTTCTGATGGTAGTTATCAAAACACTATCTTTGAACCATTTTCACACAGAGTAAATGCACATTTGAACTCGGTTTGAGAAAAAAATAACCTTTATTTATCCCGAGGGGAAATTAGGTTGTTCACTCAGTTGGTATTATACACAGTACAATACACACACATTAGGTCTTTATATGTATATCTGACAGGGAGCAGTTTGGTGCCTTGCCCATGGGCTCTGTATTTATTTTGGTCCGATCGGGACTTGAACCGGAGACCCTTCAGTACTCAAGCCAAGGCGCTACAGACTGAGCTACTGCGCCCTTAAATGACCACCCTCGTAATGCCTCTCACATTCTTAAGTATCTTGCTGCATTAAGACTAGTGCTGCTAATCATGATTAATCCCAAAGTTTAAGTTTTACAATTCTAGTATTTACTTGTATTTTGGGGGCAGATAAAACAAATGCACGTGTGGTGTTGAAATGCATGAGAAACTGGTCAGAGAAATTAGAGGGTATTTTAGTTATTATAGAAATTCTGAATGATTGGCATGAAGTCAGACAATCTTCTGACACTTAGCTAAAGCATGGACTAAGCATACTGCAGCTCTATCTGTTCCTACAGTGGTGACCCTATCACTATCTCACACTCAAACAAACGAGCATGCTTCAGCTAAATGCCTTTCCTCCGTCTTCACCACAGGTAGTGATGGTTCTTACTGATGTTTCCAGTCAGTGCGGTTCATGTCTCTTGTGCTGATTCCTCCGCTTTCTTTGCCTTTTCACTGGAATTCATTTGGTAATGTGATTAATTTGCGTTGACGTTTCAAGGTTTCCAGATAAATTGCAAGTTTGAGCGCGTTACTGTTCAAATCCCTAATTAAGACCTGTCTCTGATACAAAAGCTCTGTTTTTGGGATCATCGTTCCACTGCATGCTTCATCGATGTTAACCTCACAGTTCCACTTCCAATCACTCGCCTGAGAAAAAAGGAAACGCCACGTCCCTGTCCTCAGAGATTCTGTCTTGATCACTTCCCCTCTCCGTGCATGTGTGTGTCTGTGCACCTTGCGTGTGCGCACAAGTGTTGTTGGTCAGCCGGGGTCGCAGCAGAGGAAAGAATGCGGCCGTGGAAAGGAATGCAGGGCTGATTAGCGCTTCTTACCTGTAAGTGAACTGGACGTGCCGGCGTGTGATGAGCCCGAGGAAACAAGGGAACAATAGGACAGTAGAGATTCCTTTCCACGCCGCATTCCAGCGATGCTGCGGCCGGGGCCCCCCGCTCCGAGCTTTGATGAACCCTCCTCGCAGCTTCCTGGGATTGTCGCTCCTCCACAAACACAAAAACATAAAGCGGTCGGTGAGCGAGGCCCGGGGAAGAGAGAGCACGGCCCTCCTCAGGATGTCCTGTTTTGATTAGCGTTAGCATCCTAAATTCACCATAGAAATATTATTCTAACACAGAGAAGAGCTTAGCTGTGACACATCCACTTCTTTCCACTCTGCGACCTGTGGGGTCAGATACACTACAATGAGCCAGGAATCAAAGGGGTGCTCCTCACCCAGTGATCCGACAGAGGAAATCATGAGAGGAAAACAAGGCGATAAAACGATAGGGAGAGGCTTCAGGGAGAGGCAACAGGTGGAGGGTTCTCAGGCCAGTGCTTTCAGAGTTTTCTAAGAACGACCTGTCCAATTCTCGAATGACTGTTATCAACTTGATAATATATTGGTAGCATCTCTTAAATGTGTAGCTGTTGTTTCTTTAGTTAGAGGACAGGAAGTGGCAAGAGTTGAAGATGTTTTGAGATCAGAATACTTTATTTATCTTGGGTGGAAATTAAGTTTGGAACAATTGCTCCATTTTACAATAAATTGAGAAGATATTCCTGCTCAATTGAAAGAGGGTGTCACTTTATCATAGTGTTTTCAGAAAAATATCCGAGTGGGTAAAAGCTGATACATTTGTGCTTACTAGTTTGGGATCCAACTTGTGTTTTCTCAGTCTTGTTAAGCCCTTTGTCATACCATTTTTAGGGTGGCAAGCTTCAAAAACGTTGCAAATGAATGTGCCAAAACACATGCAACTGAAGAAACATTTTCACATCTTGACGAAACATGCGTTTACTTAAAAGCACATGCATAAACAAAATTCTGTGAGTACAAAACGCTGCAAATAAAAATGTGAAAGTGCTGCAAGAAGCTCAAAACACAAAAGAAACGGGGACACTAAAGTGATGCACACAGCTGGGACCGGAAATGTGTTGGGCTATTGTAGCGTGTTTGCACCTGTCGGCCCCCATACATGTTTGCTAGAAAACCCTTTACCTAATCTCTTTTTATTCTTTTATGACTCATGGATAGAAAAGTAAGATGTAAACCAGATTCAGGAAAGTCGTTTTTTAAACAGCTGAAATAGTTTAATCTCAAAAACTGAGCTGCTTTCAGTCGGCTGAACTTCTTGATAAACTGAGGATACTTTCTTATATGTACCATACTGGTGTATTTTGGAGCTCTTACACAGTGTCCTCTTTCAGCCGCCCGCACTACATCTCCTCTGTCTCCTGTGGAATCAGGGAGCAGCGAAGCATTGCAGCACGGTTTGTTGTTTTGCTGCTGCTTGAGGGCTTTAGTTTGACAGGAGGGCACCACTTTGTTCACCTCAGTGTCCAGAAGGGACCCCTAGGGGCCTCTGGGCCTGGACGTCTCTGTCATGGCTGTGGCAGAACTGAGGCGACGGGGGGGCCGTGCCGCTCACCGGGTCAGTGGACAAGCTAATCGATTTTATCTCCGTTTCACACACCACGCCAAACCCCTACTGGCCTGATATTCACATGTTCACTGCTCAGAGGATTAAGCTGCTTCCATCTTCTGTCTCTCGCTTTTTTCTCCCACCACATTTCTTTTACTTTGTTTTGTCTACATCTCTTTATCTCCTTCCCTCTCCCCTTCTCCCCCCTTTTTTAAAGAGAGCATTTTAAATTTAGCCTCCATGCCCGTCTCGGGGTTGGCGCTCCCCTCCAGGGAGGCTGCTTCGGGCAGACGGAGGAGCCCATGTTTTCTCGGCCATTCCTCTGGATGAAGCGTTGGAACAAGGGAATGAAAGCTTATAGGGAAAGGTCTGGAAACTACCCATTCATCTGTGTAAGGAGATACTGCGCTGACAGTTAGCAGACGGCCAGCCAAGCACAACACGGGACAGCCGCGTGGGCCTGACAGAGCGGGACCAGACCAAACACTCCTCTAATATCTGTTGGAGGAAATAACATATGTTAGCATTTTAGGCCTTTCAGACGCCGCGCAGAGTGACTTGAGTGTGAACAGTAGAATAAGTGAATGATTACTGGTGCAATCATAACTAATATGGTAATAAAGAGGAGCGGGGGGGGCAACAAAGTGTAGCACATTATGATTACGTACTGTCATTTACAGTAAGTAGTGGAGCAAACTGGGGTTAGTTCAATTATCTTCTGTTGAAGGTAAAATACCGAAAAATTGCAAAAAAAACACACAAACATTTTAAAGTTAGACAGTATTAAGGAGTTTATTTGCAACTTTTATGAGGTAATAAGTGAACTGTGGTACTTTTTCACTGTTTTTTAAATATTTTATCAGCATTCATGAGTCTCTTTTGTAAGATTTAACTTTTGTCCCCTACATTTTCATCAATAATTGTATTGATTGATGTTTTTTGTGTCCTTCCTCTGAGACCCCCTGCCCTCTCACCTTCCCATCAGCCACTGCAGCAGGGCAGAATATAGCATACCCCGAGGGCCAGTATCACACGCATGAAAGCAAAGATTTATGTGCACCCATAAACACATGCACCTACACATGTTTGAATATTTATCCATCCTTAAAAGAGATTTGGACACTCACACGGACATGTATACCTGCTTAGCTGGGATGGGGCAGTGCATGGTGGGACATTGCAGGTGTGAGTCTCTCTGCCCGGCCATTAATCGCTGCCATCTGACAGTTCAATCTACGAGGGGCCTGAGCGGAGCAGCCGGCATGGTTACCAGGGCGGGTCATTACTGAGCACGGAGGCAGCCAATCGCATCAGCGATCAATGACAAAGGCTGGAGAAGGGGGCAAAAAAAGTGATGGAGAAGTAGAGGGGGTGAGATGTAGGGAGGGGAGAGGAGAGGTATGGCAGGATAAAGGTAGTTATGCCGCTGAAGGTCAGTTCTTGGCTGTGCAGTGGATGACAAACAGGCTGTCAGCCGCCACGAAATGGAGATATTCATGTGATGCTGCACAACTAAAAAATACGGCCCCTCACACACAGACACAGTCATCGCCATAGCAGCTTGATTGAGAATGCAGCGGGGGAATTTAGTGCGAGCCATTGTTTTATGAATTCCATATACAAGGTGTTGGCAGTCGGCGCCACCCTTTTTTAGTGGTCAGTTTTTCGAGCTGCGCTGTAGTAAAAAGTAATGACTGGCTGCGGAGAAGAAGAAAAAACCGCCACAGATTCCCAGAGGACCCGCCTCCGCTGCCCACCATGTAACCACGGGGACAGCTGCCATGGCGAATTCCGTCCTCTAGTGTTTACCCAGACCCCGAGAAGTCCAACTCTAACAGAAGGAATTCCTCACTCTTTACAACATTTATCATATTTCATAACCCATTTTCACCTTCTCACCCATGTTCCTTCTCAGAAATGTTTTTCAAATGTTGATGAGGCGATTTGATGTTGTGGGTGACAGTATTTGGCCGGGGCTCTTGATAAAACAACAGTGAGATCTCTTTTTTTTTTCTTCCCAAGAGGCCTAGAATAGCAGACATGGTCGTTTATCCTGCACTATCTCTCAGCAGATCCACTGGCCCTCTCTCTCACACACACACACACACACACGCACACGCACGCACACGCACACGCACACTGGCCATCTCAGCGTGGACACCACTGAGTGATGATGAGTCATTATAGAGAGTGTGCCCTTCGACCTCCTCCAGTCTTTATGGATCGCTCTCTGGCAGAATCATATTCCCTAATGCCAAGTTCCTGTCCATCTGCCGGCCTGTCTGTCAGACAGTCAGGCCCCTCGCTCGCCCTCCTATACTCTCTCCCTCTCCCCTGAGTTTCACACACCAGTTCATCCCAGACATCTCTGTTTATTTTAATAACAAACAGGGAAAATATCTCCCGTTCCCATTACCAAACGTTTGAGTATGATAGTTTTCATGTATCCCATAGCGAGAATAATGGACATAAGTGTTGATTTGTGCAGATCATTTTTAGATGAGAAAGGCTCTAAAAATGTATTCAAGGGTGTGTTTTTAAGACGTTTCGTATCACCGCCTATCATGTGGGAGATTCAATTCGCAGATGGGGAGTCAATGTTGGCGCTATATATTGATTTGTTTAATAGTTAAGCATTTATTTTCTTGCTGTTATTATAAATTAGTGTTATTATTTGAGTTAATTTAAATATTTTACGTTATGTACTTTTGTTATGCTTTTATTTGAAAGGCAGATTTGGGCACATGGTGATCAGGTATTAATTGGACACAGGTAGAGGTGTGATTAGCGCACCAGAAAGGGCAAATAGTCCTTTACCAGGAACAGATTCAAAAGTCCCGGCAATAATGTCATTTTTGTGCAGTTTATTTCAATGATTCACTATCATACAGTACTATGACAATGTGTTTTCCTACCTTGTGTCTTTCCCTGGTAAAAGACAAATATATACATTATCACCAAGTGCCCTAATGACCCTGTGCCCAAAGCTGCCTTCAAAATAAAAGCATAGAGAAACTACTTAAATCAACTCAAATAATAACACAAATCAATACAGTTGTACAATAACAGCAAGAAAATAAATGTATAACTATGAAATAATATAAATCAATGAATAGCTCCGACAGATTAATTGTCTATTCATTGTAACCAGTGTTGGACAAATACTCAGATCCTAGTACAAATGCTGTGGTCCTAAAATACTCCATTACAAGTAAAAGTCCTGATTCAAAATTGTTACTGAAGTAAATGTACATAAGTCTTATCGAATAAATGCAGTGTTGTAGTCAAGACACCAATTGACGAGTCCAAGTCACTCTTGAGTTCCCAGTTTTCGAGTCCAAGTCCGAGTCACCTAGGGAGAGTCGGAGTCGATCCTTAGAGTAATGTGTAGGGATGTCCCGATCACCTTTTTTTGCTCCCGATCCGATTCCGATCATTTGATTTTGACAATCTGCCGATACCGATTTTTCCCGATCCGATCTTTATGCAATGCATTAAGAGAAAAAAAAGGTAACAGATAATGGCTGGTCATCCAACGCGATGAATTCAGCTATCTTGGCTGTTATTTTTTTGGCCTTTTCACTGTTCTGGGGCAGTTTCTCTTTCCTTTTGAAAGTCTCTGAAAGTGTCGGTTGTTTCAGTGCCGTTACCCGAGTGGCCGCTGTGTACTCGTCGTGTTGTTGTTGGTGTTTGTTTCTCAGGTGGCGTATTAGATTGGTCGTGTTGAACGTAGCTCTGTTCTTTCCACCACGCGGAACCTCCGCCTTGCAAACATTGCATCTGGCTGTTACACTGCCTTTGCTTTCAATTTTATAATACTTCCAAACTCCTGACATTTTCTCTGTCCCGACTCCCGAGTCACCAGCTGAACGTAGCCTCTTGTTAGCTTACTGCTACTATTAGACACTGCGCCCACTCTGTTGCCAGATTTGAGAGAAATAAGCAACCAGGTCTATGAAAACAAGCCCAAAAGAAGCAACACATACATGATGAATAAACCAAAACTAAGGCCTCAGGATGACTTTAAGACGTGAACATGGTCATTTTTGTTTTGTAACATTAAATAAAATAATAAAAATATTTTATAAAAAAAAAATAAATAAAAAGATCCCGATCCCCGATTTTTTTCTCCCGATTCCGATCTTTTGAAAATAACGTGATCGGCTCCGATCCCCGATCACGTGATCGGATCGGGACATCTCTAGTAATGTGTTATGGAGCCTTCTCTTCAATCTTTTTTCCACATAACGAGCATTTTGCGCTGCTCTTTCCCAATGTGGAAGCAGAATGTGTGAAAGCATACAGGACGATGCGGGGTGTGTCTCTGGACATCTTTAGACTGGAATAAAGGGGGCGCGTGCCCAGTACGTGAACTCGGCTCGCAGGTGCACACGACAGGACAGAGTACATCTGACTCGAGACAAAACTTGCTCGAATCGGAGTCCAAGTCGGAGCGTCAATGTACAAGTCGAGTCCGAGTCATCGCGGGTGAAAAATTCATGAGTCCGAGTCAGAGTCATTGTGGGCAAAAAACTCACGAGTCCGAGTCGAGTCCACGTCAATCAGGCCGCGACTCCGAGTCGAGTCACGAGTCCCAAAAATCGGCACTGGAGTACTCCATCTCTGATAAATGTACTTCAAGTATCACAAGTTATAGTACTCGTTATGCAGAGTTGATCTTTTCACAGTATTATATTATTATGGTTATTATATTATCCAGTTTTATACATGTAAGAGTATTGTAGTTTGTCGATGTAGAACAAATATAGATACACGTACCATATCATGTCTTGTGTTAAAATAAATGTGTAAAAAGTAAAATATTTGCATCTGAAATGTAGTGGAGTAGAAGTATAAAGTAGCTTTAAATGGTACAAACAGTACAAACAGTTCAATACTTGAGTAAATGTACTTTCCACCACTGATTCTAACCTCCCATGCACTTCAATGTTAAAATTGTCATGCAGTAATCTAATACATCTCGTCACATGTAAATGTTTTCCCTCCATCTACTTCCTCACTTACTTACTAGAGTGGTAATTCCTCAGTGCACAGAGAACAAGCAGTTTCTACACATCCTCTTCTCCTTTCCTGTTACTTTGTTAATCCAATACAATGCCGAGGGTTTTCTGTGTAGATCAAGCTGCTAATATGTTTTTGTGTAGGCGCTAGCATTTGATCCTTCTCTCGACAAATGCAATTTGTTTGTCCTGATTTGATCAGCTGGAGCAGCGTAGTTCCATGCAGGTAAACCTCGATAGGAGTTAAAATGTTTGTGCGTCTGCGAGAGGAGAAACTCTATTACAGGTGTCCTGGACCGTGGGGGCCCTGCTGCCTCTGATGAAATGCTCTTTGGGTGTTAACGCAATTGTGACTTCGCCCTAGCCTGGAGACTAGCCACCTCTGGGGCTTTAAAAACTGGCTCTGAAAGGCAGAAAACAAAGTCTGGATCTCAGACGTACAATTACAATGTTGGAAACTTTGACGGGCACTTCCTGATGTATCATCCGCTGGGACTCCAGAGAATGACGCTGTATAATTTTGGTAATGTTTTTGTGGAATAAGCATTGTTGTATGTGTGCACAGTGCAATGCGACTGGTAAAGTGGTATTGCTCCACAGCCAATGAAATATAGCTTACATGTGTTTACCAATTACGTGGAACCTACAATATAACACTCTAGCAAGCAGGCATTAGCATTGGTAACACGGCTGCCGGTGAAAACAGGGAAACATGGCTCTTTGACTGAGAGTTAAGACTTTCTGTTAAATTAGGAATCCATAGGGGCAATAGGATTCTGTTTCTTTGTGACTTTGCACTCATTCGAGGAAATAACACTGCTTTACGACTAGTTCCTCAGTTTTGTTGAAGAGAGCTCTTTGTTGTTAAGAGCACAGTTACAACTTGCTTTCTGAATCTCCTCTACTTTCAGCATTCATTAGATGACAGAGTTATTATTAAAATGTTAAACTTGGTTCAAGAGTGGTGCAGGAATGAGTCCTACAATTCAGACATGAGTTAGCATTTTGACTACTTTCAGTTCCCTTGTCTCAAAGTCAACGGTTTCTTGAAAGTGTTTCTGGTAAGAAGCCTGAAATAAGATCTGTGGTTGACACAAGCTTGAGAGATTTTCATGTTTTAAAATACCAAACGTGTAAACGACCGAAGCTTCTATGTGTGTAGAAACAGCTGTTTGCTAACAAGTGACTAATTGACATCACTTTACACCGTCATGCTGAGCATTGGCCGCCTTTAGCTTAGCGGTGGTTACGTGAAGTCATGCTATTGAACGTTAGCCTTTACTTCTGGCAATTGCATATATTAATATTGCAATATTACAAAATCCAATGGTAAACTCCCATTGCTTTTTGTCAAAGGAGCCCTTGTGATGCTTACTTACGGTATAGGTGTTACCGCACCACTCTATTTTGTGATAGCTAAACTCCAATTTAATAGAAAACTCGTCACGGCTGTCCTCAGATTGAGACACCACTGAAATGTTGCTAGCCCTGCAAAACAAGTGACCCATTTCAGCCCCTTAAGGGTTCAGAGACATAGGGTGCATGCTGGCTGCCACATCGCCCCCCCCCCCCCCCCAGAGCCCCCCAGATCAAATACAGGTATGATTTATGTCCCCTGTCTCAGCCTTCATGTCGCGTGTTCTCCTGCTTTGGAGATGTTGGTCAAACCCAACTGCAGTAGTAATTTGTCTCCTTACATGTGTAGGAGGTGCGGGGCAAAGGTCAGTGAAATGAAAATGACCAGACCTGATTTAATTGTTGTATCTTTTTGTGGTTTCGAGACAGGATGTCTGTCTGAATGTCTATCTGTCTATTTGTCCATCTGTCTCGCTTCTGTCCTGGCGCCATGTTTTATGTCAGTTGTTGGAGACCCTGTGGCTGCTGTCGGCCATTATGGCTCTGATGGGATCCAGCAGGAGATCACTGCAGAGATCTGTGTCGGCCCGATAGCATCATTATCAAAACACAGTCTGATGGAAACTTTTTCTCTCTGGATCTTATTAATGGTATTCCCCGATTTGTCAATTTCTCATTTAAAATTGGAACATTGGTTG
The DNA here is from genome assembly GCF_902827165.1 of Trematomus bernacchii. Taxonomy (NCBI): domain Eukaryota; kingdom Metazoa; phylum Chordata; class Actinopteri; order Perciformes; family Nototheniidae; genus Trematomus; species Trematomus bernacchii. The sequence continues at coordinate 2,224,721 of NW_022987899.1, read as the reverse complement.
ATCTGGAATTATTATCAATTCCTGCCTGATTTTCTTTTTCATGTATTCTGTAAAGTACAACGGTTGAACAAGTATTCAGATCCTTTAAGTAAAAGTACTAATACATTTGAGCCAAAATACTCCAGTACAAATTAAAGTCCTACATTCAAGTAAAAGTACACCAGTATTATCAGCCAAGTGTACTCGTTCTGCAGAAAAATGGCCGCCATATGTGTTATATTATTATATTTTTGACATTATGAGTTAGTTAATTTTGTTGAATCATGTAAAATGTTACTGTTGCAGACAACAAAAGATTTGATAGACTAGTTATTCATGTCTATAACTTTGTTTTTTTAACTTTTGGTATACATTTTATCTCGTGTTCCTCAATTTGAAAAGTTTAATATTTAGACATACATTATGTTCAAATCTTCATGTCTCACAGGTTTTCTATGTCGTGAAGTAAAAGTATAAAGGAACATTAAATGGAAATCCCATTGAGTAAATGTACTTCCCCCAGTGGGAAAGTATAACCCATAGGCCTAATATCTCAGACATACACCTTTTTACCTCCAATTTCCTCACCAGCTCGGCACATGTGACAAGGTTAAGCCAGCAAATTGTGGTGAGAAATGCTTCCTGTGTGTGATTACATTTATCATGTATAATTAGGAAGTTCTGCTCTGTCTACACATGATGGCCTCTGACCCTCAGTGTGACAGTTGTAGGTTGGTGTTGCCAGACACCCAAATGTGTTTCCGCTGCTGGATCGAGTGTCTTAGATTGACTTTCTTCCTAAGCCTTTTGATTTTTAGAAACTGCTAGTCTCCAATTCCCTCTTTTTCACTGAGAAAATTAGTATGGACCACAATTTCGGATAAATGAGTGATAGCTTCTTATGCAGACGTAGATTGGTGCAATCCCTTTCACTCATTTAAACCATTACAACCCTTACTGTTGGTATGCATCAATCATTGTACACGTCTTTGATTAACAATGCAACACCGACAAGAACAAGACCAGTAACTATAGTTCTATTTATTAAAAACAGCAATGCTAACAAGTAACTACAGGAGACTACTCAACGTCATCTCGCCGAACATTAGCCGCCTTTAGCTTAGCGGTGGACGGTGGTGACGTGAAGCTATGCAACCAAACGTAAGAATTTTATTTCGGGCAATTGCATTTACGCACAGAAAATGAACATGTACAAAGTGAGGTTAAAAGGTATTTCTGCCCATGCACGAATGTTTATGTTGACGAATGGGTATATAGTATGTATGTATGAATTAGGGTTGCATATCGTTGACTTTTTTACGATACCGATACTGATACCACTGAATGATACCGATACTCAACCGATACATATCGTGATACTTTCATGTTGCATAAGGGAAACATTGAATCATCCCGCAATTACTGCCATGAAGCGCTTTATGATATAGTTAACATGTCAAATGAATATTAAATTCAATTGTGGGACTTGGACCTTTTAGTACTGAACAAACAATGAAAAACACGTTATCTATGAAGAAAACAGATTCTGCAATATCATTTATAACAACCATCAGGCGTGAATAGTACATCTTGTCAATGGAAAAAGAAAATAGCATCAGTATAATCAATATTCTCTATCTATATCTATATAATCGAGATCTCGGCATTGCACATAAAACAAATAGCATCATTAAAATCAACATTTGCCTGATGAAAGAAAACAAATCCCATCACAGTTCAGTTTTGTGCATTCATCTTCAAGAAGATGAGCATATCTGCTCTCTGGATCCAAACGGGCCCTTTCACAGCATAGGATATCACCTGCTGAACTGAATACTCTCTCGCTTGGCACGCTGCTTCCCTGAACACAAAGGTACTTGGTTGCCATACGAGACAGCATTGGTTGGAGGTTGGATGTGTTGCCACCTTTCGCAGAAATAAACTTCTTGCAGTGGTTACAGACCCCACCATTCAGACTGGCAGTGGTTACAGACCTCACCATTCAGACTGGCAGTCATATGCAGCCACACTTTAGATTTTCTAGTGACTCGTTTGCGGAGTTTCACGGCGAAATTATCATCGTAATTCCGACGGTTTGGGCGCGAGTTTAAGGATATTACACCTCACTTTTATAAAAAAAAAAAAATAAGTATCGAAAACCGGATCTGATTTCGGTACGGTATACCGTAGCCGCCAGTAACCGGTATTTCGGTAATACCGGGAACCGTATGCAACCCTAGTATGAATGTGTATTTATAAAATCATCCATCTGTTTTTTTTACCCTTCATGAGTTTGAATTGAAGCAAGGGGTAGCAATTGGATGACATAATAATAATTCTTAACATGTTCCATATGCATATCACTGCTTTGTAATACAGCTTTAATTCAACTTTAAATATATTAGTGTTTACATTTATACTTCATTAAAATATGAGTTTTCTGAGCGAAGCTAACAAACTAAGTCGATCAATAGCAACACTTTAAAGCTTCTATAGGTAAAGTAAGTGGGTTTTAGTAGCATGAAACCCCCCTAGCAATTGTAACTTTTTCTTGTTTTGTTGAGAAACACTTCCCTTTCTTGCCTGTGCGATAGTTTTCTAATTATTTAACCCCTTCTGTAAATCTTAGCCTTTCTTTCTCCCTCTGTTTTCCTAACTTTACCTTCCTTTCCTCCTGTCCATTGCTCTGTCATTCCTCCTTCCTTTTCCTCAGTGCTCGTACCCTTTTTGTGTTATAATTCCCACCTATTATTTCTGTCCCGAGCCCTCATTAGTCATGTCGCTGTCAGCCGCCAGCTGCAGACACACACACACACACACACACACACACACACACACACACACACACACACACACACACACACACACACACACACACACACACACATAAGCACAACCGCAACGTATTCTTGCACATGCACAGGTATGGAAGTCATCAAGTCGAGGTCAAAGGTCCACCTCATTACCCAGCTCCAGTGAAAACTTTCTGTGTGTTTTATGCACTGGTATCAGAGAGCAGGGGGAGGGAAATGAGGAGAGGACGAGGGGGAACAAGGGGTTTAAAAAAAAAAAAAATGAAAGAAAATGAAGATGTGTTTTTAGGAGGAAATACAAGAAGGGAGAGTCTATAGCCAGACAGAAAGACTTGTTCTTCATGTCTGTGTCTGTGCCTCTTAATACCTGTAAACCAGGTCAATATAACTTATGGGATAAGGTGGAGTGTTTGAGTGAGAGCCCAAAACACTGCAAATACAAAACACTGCAAGATGTTCAAACACGGAAACGGGGACACCAAAAAGTGACGCACACAGCTGGGACCGGAGCGCTTGTTGACGTTCGGGGATTATAAAGTTGACCAACTGTCACTGTCACTGTTGGCAGAGTTAGTCTGTTTCATAACTGTAAGTGGTGTGTCAGTATATTTTGTAATGACTAGGTTAGCTTCGTTAGCTAGCTAGCTTACAGCAGATCTGCAATAATATCGGAAGGAATCACGCTGAAACGGTCATTTTAGGTAAGTTTCCAGTGACTGTTGGCCAACCTTAAAATCCCCGAATGTCAACAAAGCTCCGGTCCCAACTGTGTGCATTACCTTTTAGTGTCCCCTCCCAGCGTTTTCTGTTTGCAGCTCTTTTAGTAAACCCTGCGTATGTTCGTCGAGTTGGTGAATGTTGAGCTGCGCGGCGACATACATGACTGGTGTTTCCTGACGTTAAACACAACATCTTTAAAATAAAGTCATTAGGAGCAGTCCAACAGAAGCCCATTCATTCATTCATCCTCTTCTGCACCCACACACACACACACTCTATCTCTCTTCTTTCTTCCCCTCACACACATGCACTGCTGGGACATGATACGCTGACATGTGACAGAAAGCAAAGCAGGAGTGTGTGTGCGTGTTAAGCCTTGGAGGTCAGATAGGTGTGTGTGTGTGTGTTGGGGCTTCAGCTGGGAGCAGTCAGGGGGACACTGGTGATGCAGACTGACATGGGACATAAACACTCGGTAGTGTAGTGAAGGGGCCCATTGTCTCCATGGCCGCCATGTCAGTCTGTGTGTAATGGAACGATCCGTCTCTGTATGTTTGTCTAATTGCCCAATCTGTCTCTCTGTCTGTCTGTCTTCTGATACGTCTATCTCACTGCCTGACTGTGTCTTTCTTTCCCGTCTATATTTACACTCACATTTCAGGCATGACGCAGATCTTCTTGTCCCAAATGTCGGCCGGATGATCTGCCAACTCCTGGAAGGCTGTGTCTGTTTCTTGTATGCGTGTGTGCTGGTAACATGTGTTTTTCTGTGTCTCCCTGTCATGTCATTTTACGATACGATGATACTTTATTGTCAGATTAAGTTTGTCATTTTCATTTGCATCATATCAGCTCAATTTGCAACAAATACTCAGACAAGATACAAGGAAACAAACATTTAACATACTATTACAATCACTGAAGACACTATTTTCAAGACCCTCTAATGTACATTTGGATTTATATTTAATTTTAGGATTGACTGGTGCATCAAAGAGTGCTTGAGTCCCACTTTATCAAATTGTGTGACCCTGTATCTCTGATTTGATGAACACAGTTAATGTTCTCTGTTAATGATATGGTTGTGGTCAGAGATAATGTAAATATGTTGTTTTTGAAGATTGATTCATAACGTTTCACAGGTTGTATGTTGACCTACAGTTTTGAGCAGTGTTGACTTTAAAGCGGTGGAAAAACACTTGTACCAGGTAGTATTGCAATACTGTAACACACATAATTCCCAATAAACATAATAATTTGTCTACTCGCTGCAAAATACCTAGGGCAGGGGAGAAAATAAATTGTTGTTTTGTCCTGGTACAGATATATTAAATGTGGTCTTCCCAGGATTTCGTTTTTCGGACGCACAATCACTCCATGAATAGAAAACCTATAACAAGACACATGAAAAGAAGGAATACACAACAAAAGCTCTGTTTGTGTCTCAAAAATGACCACATTTTGGATTGTGCCATAGTCGGTAGCAGGTGGAGCTGCTAACAAGCCCAGTGGTTCAGAACATGCAAGGGAGTTATTAGTTGTGGGATTTCAGAGCTGTGGCCTAAAAAGAAAGGAGGTAAAGGTGTGCGGAGGATATGAGATCTTTGGGGTGGAGGTGCCGGGATTGTGATGAGGTGTGTGAGATTAATGGGAGTGAAGTTGCAAAAAGAGGGGGGAGGCGAGTGAGGGTGAGGTGCTGCTGAGGACATGCTGGATGGGTGTTTGAGGATTTGTCTTTGTAGGTTTCTCTACATGTGCTTGAAGACAATCATGTTCTCACCTGAGTTCAGACTGGAGATCTTTAACCCGTAAAACAAAACCCCTGTGTAATGTGAGAAATGAATGGTTGTCGTATACATATTGGCTGTTTTATGCATTTCATGCAGCAGCAGGAACACGTGTAAGACGGAAAGTGTTACGATGTCAGGATTGAGCGGTTTACAGGCAAATATGGAGGTGGTTAAAGAAGGCCAAAGTTGGTCCACGTCTCTTGGCTGTTTTATGTGCTCGCTGCCACTCTCCATATCAACACTTCTTCTTTGTCAAGTTCTGCTTCACATGCTGTCGATAAAGTCAAGATTTTACTATATCACTTTTTAAGCGAAATAATGCATTCGTGATTTACATTTTTAGACAAGTAGTTTCAAACGGGACCCCTAGAACATTTATACGGCGCTCTTTATGTACATTGAAAAGACTTCCAAATGCTATTCCAGCAGCTCCTACACTGCGTTTTTTCTTCCTCCTTATATTTCCTCTCCTCACACAGTTACCAGCTAGGGTTACTGGCACTGCCATGTTTAGAAACAGAGCGGCATACAGAGGGCTGAACTGTAGTAATAATCCAATTAGAGTAATAAGTAGCCCAGTGATTGACACTTGAGTCAAACACTGAAGGGGTTTTACGGCCATGTTTCTTGAAGGACATGTTTCCGTATGTTGGCTTCCTGTTCACACACACTCACACACACTCACACACACTCACACACATACATACACACTATTTGAATGGCTTCAGCTGAGCTTCTCTCTCAGTGTCTGTTTATTGTAGATGAGGTGTGGATGTTTATATTCTCTAAGCAGCAAAACAAACCAGCCTGAAGTGTGAGGTGATTTTAAAATAATCCATGAAGCTCTTTGGCAAATTGACACAGTGTAGTCCCGACTTGTGTTGTTTGTTCATGTTGGCCAAGAAAACACACATTTACTTCCTTTAATAGATCGTTTTCTTCCCATCAGCGACAAATGTGTCAAATCGTAGATAATAATACTATCGTTCCCTGCAGGAAATGCATCTTTATCTTCTTTGACATTACATTTCCTTTAGCTGATGCTCTTGCATTCAACCATGAAGAAATAATGTCAAAAATCAAGAATCCTGCAGGTACATTTCATTAAGTGCTACTACATTAGCTTTACTTAACACCAAAACGTTCAAAGTGCTACGTACAGAATCTTTTTTACATTTAATTTTGTTCAATTACATTTTTTTCTATCTAGATGTAAATTCACATCTTCATATTCAACCCAGATTTCTTGAATTGTTATATATTTATTTTCAATTTTTTTCCTATTTTATTTTATAATAGTTAAAAAAACCTGTAAACCTCATTGTTTTACAACTTAGTTCCTCTTACGGTGTTAATGTATGCACCATTATACACCAAAGTAATATGTGTAAAACCAACTTGCTTGAACATGATTCTGATTAAAGGCTATCAGAGAGGCTGTGATTAAAAAAACATGACAGTTCAGTTTAGACTGGTTAGGCCATGACAGCAGAAATGAATCACGCTAAACTAATCAAGTTGTTCAATTATCCTGGTACTCACATATAATTAAGAATCAGATACTCTCAATGTCTTTAAAAGTTGACGTTAAAATGTCATCAAAGCACAAACATGTCCAGAAGGTCGCAGAGGTGACATCTCATCATGAAATCAAAACAAATGATTCTGTTTGGATATCTTTTCACACCGTCCGACTTCTTTTCCCCCTGTTGCCCGGTGCATTAGCGTCTGTATACATACATCACAGAAACACACACACAATGGCCGAGGAGGGATGGATGTCAGTGGTCGCAGCAGATAAGAATGACAAAGCTCTACACTAAGCCACGTCACCAGCAGGCCTCTCACCTGCCTGTCTGTCACACACACGCACTCAACCATCACCAAGTGATTGTTTGTGCCCGTGTGTGTGTGTGTGTGTGTGTGTGTGTGTGTGTGTGTGTGTGTGTGTGTGTGTGTGTGTGTGTGTGTGTGTGTGTGTGTGTGTGTGTGTGTGTGTGTGTGTGTGTGTGTGTGATTGATGCGCTTTGCCTTCAGTCGACTTCCCCCCCCCTCCCACCTCAGTCTGGACTGTCAGGGGGAACCTGGGGGAGATAGCGGCGGGCTCTCCGTCCGGCCCTCGGCCCGCTCTGTCTCTTTCTCTTTCCCTGTGCCAGTCACCTACTGCTGTGGGAAAAGCAGAGGAGATGAGGCCTTAAAAAACAGATCATTGTCCGCCTCCTAGATTAAAGCCAGAGAATGTGAGCATTGTCCACTGAATGGCTAAACCTTCCTGCTGTCACTCAAACGCTGCTCTGAGCGCTACTTCATGTCTAAGAGGCTTATCTGCACTGAAAGGCCCCTAGCTGCTCTGGGGAGAGAGGACGTAATGAAGCGTGTTTTTTTTTAACTCTGTAGGGAGAAACCTGCTGCTGGGGGGCTGCTGGTGGAGGTGGTGGTGGGTGGTTAGGGGATTCAGGGGGTGGACAAGCCAGTGGGACAGCTGCAGCACCGTTCCCCCCCCATCCCACCCCTCTCCCACTTCTTCTAACTGCCTCTCTGGAAAGAATTGTCATTTATCTAGTCTCACAAGAGAGGGAGCGCCAAATACATACAGGCCTGAAACCTTTGCTATGGCGGGACGGGGGGACATGGGGACATGGGGACATTATGTGGGGACGTGCCCAGGGACCTGCCTGTTGTCTGCGCTCAGCCGTCTGTGGGGACGATCAGCAGGCCACTGATGTGGTCCTCTCTTTGTGCTCCGCTGTTTGAAAAGGGGAAAGTTTAAGTGCTGCTCGCATTCAGGGCTGAGGGCCGGCCAGGCTGGGAGGGTTAGCTAAGCCCTGAGGCCTCTGCGTGTGTGTGTGTGTGTGTGTGTGTGTGTGTGTGTGTGTGTGTGTGTGTGTGTGTGTGTGTGTGTGTGTGTGTGTGTGTGTGTGTGTGTGTGTGTGTGTGTGTGTGTGTGTGTGTGTGTGTGTGTGTGTGTGTGTGTGTGTGTGTGTGTGTGTGTGTGTACATTATCATAGCCCCAAAACGTTTGATTCCCTGGCAATATTTGTATTAAGTAAACCTTAATAATCAAATCCTTGTTAGCATTGAGCACACAGCAAGCAAAGTGGCCACACACAAAACTATTATACAGTTGAGTCACTTAAGGGTCAATTTAGGGTAACACCCCAGAGAGAAATCAGAGCACATACCCTTAATCCAGACAAATCCATCATAAGCTGTCATAAAGATTCAAATTCAGTTGTAGCAGGTCTTCAGGTTGTACACCTATGTTCATTGAAATAAGGAAGAAGATAATGCTTATGGGAAATTCTCTTTGTATAGTTATGTCAACTTCCATACTGCCCACATGTTAAACACCTTCTCCTGCACCATGCCACTTGTTGAGTGTGTGTAACAGCTGATCCCTCCTCTGCTGAGGCCTGGCACGCGTGGGTTTCCCCCAGCGGCTCCACAGATTAGCTTCTGGATGATTTACAGAAGTCTGCTGCCGTCCTGCTCCGTTTGCCCTCTGCTCTTCTGTCTCCGTGTCACGACGGACACACCTGCATCCTCAGCACCCCCCCCCCCCCCCCCCCTTACCCTCTCACCCATATCTGTGTCCACTTCCTGTCTGCCGTCCTGCTGCTTCATACACACACACACACACACTGTAACATACAAGAACACATCTGAGCTTTTTTTGTAATAGAATCTCTATCTGTAGTCCGCTTGTTAGTCTTACTCGTCACTTTTCAAAGGAGGCAGCTCAGAGTGCTTTATTTATTTCAATGTGGCACACAACACAAATTAGACAGAAAACAGGACATTAAATTCAAATGTAAACATTACATGGAGTCCAAGGAGGTAAAACAGGTCAGAGAATCACTACAGATAACCCACTCAGTCAAAGTAATACAGACACAAGACAACATTGATATAATATAGATATAAGTTAGAAAAAATATTACAATAAAAAAACTATATAATAAATAATAAAATACTAATAAAGTAAATAAATAAGAATAATAAAGATTAAAATAATAATAATAATAAGGGGATTCTAATTAAAGGCTGATCTAAAAAACAATACTATTTGTTTGTTCCAGAGTTGATGAAATAAGGCAAGGCACGTTTATTTATATAGCACCTTTCAACACAAAGCAATTCAATGTGCTTTATGAAAAGGAAAAAGTCACTGGACCTTAAGGCAGTATTACTTCTCTTTTTTTTACTTCAACCATGTGTTATTTGTCAGACTTTGTCCCAGTGCTGTCTGTGTTGCTTAATGGAAGTTAAAGACATGACAGACCGATTCACTCTATGAGCTCAGAGATAGTGTTATCGCTCTCTTCTCCCTGTCAGACCACGAGCCATGCACTCTCCTCACGTGACCTCTGACCCGGGCACCTTGCGGGGTGAGTGCTGCCTGCGCCTATTCTGCTCTGTGTCGGGAGGTCGAGTGGACTGGAGAGCCTCGGAGTAGACTGGGGGGGGGGGGGGGGGGGGGGGGGAGGGGGATGTTAAGTGGTGTGGCCCAGCTGTGACGGGCGGCCCGGCGGTCCATTTAGAGCTCCAACCCCACGCTGGGAGATGGTACGTCCCATCAAGCTGAAGGGACCCAATGCTAGGAACCAGCGTGTTCTTGGCTCTGTCAAAATGTCCAAATAAGAATGTCAAATTGTAGGAACATCACTCCTGCAGCATGTTGGAACAGAAGCTCCGGGTGTCCTGTGGTGCTTTATCTTTTTTTTAGTGGCTTCAAGAGCAACTCAGAAGCAAGAGTTTACATTTTGTGTTGCTACTGATGTACCTCAGTATTTCCATGCAGTCTGTTGTGTATCAAAGCAACAGTATTCAAATACTATGTTCTGCCGCACAGCTTTCTTTTTGTCCATCTCAAGAGGATGAAAATCGGATCCCTGAGGATTTGAATGTTAAATAGAAAATGATTCATGGGAATGATCGCTACATATCAATGATGCACAAAACACAATGTGTCCACGCACCCAAGAGTGATAGGTGCCACATTGTGCGGGAGACGGAGAGTGGATTTGAAGGTTCTTTTTCAGTAAACATTTAAAAGAGGGAACAAAGGCGTTAAGAAGGAGCTGTTTTGTTGCCCCTTTTTTAACCTAAATAGGCGGTCTGTCCGACCGAGCCCTTGGCTTCAAAGTATTATCCCACACATGCAATTACCATTTCTATCAACTGGGGAGAAAGATTATGCTTTTTGGGTGTTCTTCTGCGTTTCTTCCAGTGGATTCACTTGGTGAATGTGACACGTTTTGTGTCTCCCACCCCCTATTGAATTTAAAAGTTCCCTATTCTTCGAGTGAGCTGAGGAGAGTCCTACACGCGGGCTGAATAGACACTAAATCTTTCAAGGTTAGGACTTAACCTTCTCTCACTCTAATTCATCTTCAAACTTTAGTCTGAAACCAATCAATATCAGATGATTGGTAAACAATGTGCAGTGTCTGATAGGCAGGTACCAAGGGCCCTCAATGGGATTGCAAATGCTTTGTGCGTCCCGAGTCGCTTTTGCTCTAAAGCACTGTCACAAAAAGTGAAATTACCATTCGCTTGGAATGATGCCATTCATCTTTGTCACAGCGCCAAGCTCAGCACGCAAGCCGCTCCCCTCAAATTAATTCCTTGTTTTGCATCAGCTGAATTTGCCCAAATCCAGGAGGATGGCTCCGGCTGCACCTCGCCTGCATTCTTTAATGGGGCAATTCCAGCTGATTTCACTATGCACAAGGCCCGGTGGCTTTATTTACCGCCTAATTCACAAAGAAAAGGAAATAGGTGTGGAAATAAGTTGGGGAAAATAAGATAAATCTGGTTGTGAAATTGCAGAGGCCCGGCATGTTCCAACCAGCAATGTTAGAGTAACAAAATATACATAGCTGGCTCCTGAGAGCCGGTTGTCGATTTGTCATTTCATGTTGCAGGAGCTCCTGTACAAAGGTAATGTCTTCCCCGAGGCTCGAAGCCATGTAATATAAAGAGAAAGCATTGTAGAGGGAATGTCTGAGGGACTCATTTGTTATCCTGGATGAGATATTCACCAATATGTCAGTGCAGTTCAACTATAATTGAGAGAGAAAAGAGTGTAAACAAATCACAGCTCTTTTTATTTTATTTTTCTTTATCAGCTTTTTGATGTTTAAACCGCAAATTGCTGCAAACCACTTTACATTCTGTTAAAGGGGCCCTGTTGAGCTCATTTTCAGGTTCCTCTACTGTGACATGTTTACAATACAGCTTTATTTGTTAAGCATTTTTTTTTAAACAGAACAAGTGCTGTATAGAGAAATACATAAATGAATAAAATAAAAAAAATCAGACAGCATTTAAATGCTTTATTGTTAAACTGATCTTTATTTTTCTCATACGAGGTAATGTGCTGCATTACCTCTTTTCACCCTCTATCTGAAACCAGAGCCCAGTCTGCTCTGATTGGTTAGCTGGCCGGCTCTGTTGTGATTGCTCAACCACTTAGAGATGTCCCGCCTCTTAGCCTATCATGTACAATGTGTTGGAGCGCTAGCCTACAGTATAGAAGCGCAAGAGTAACATGATGTCACTATGTAACATAAATAAATGGAGGTGTTTCAGGCAGGGGGGGTTGGGGAGTGTGTGGGAGAGGGAACCTTTTATTTGTTTTGCCTTTGCAGACCCTTTACATGCACACAAACCTCTATAACACACTACAGGGAAGAGGAAACTCCAAAAAGCATAATGGGGCCTCTTTAAGTAAATGTGCTTTGTTACATTCTATTACTGAAAAGACGACGTCTCTGCCCTAAAAAACTGAAATAGAACATTCTATGATACTACTATACTTCTCAATGTGAAGACATTAGTTGAGAATGTCCACTAGGGGGCTGTGACTTGTTCCTTCCCTCTTTCCTTTACTCCTCTAAAAGTCTCTTGCTCCCGGGTGACCCAGCCCTGCCATCATAATGCTCCCGGCAAGTTAGCGGTCACATCTCTGTTGTTTTCCCCCTCCAGCTCATGGCGATGTTATCCCAGTGTTGTCTCATGGTGCAGAGCCCACATTGACAGCAGTGATGAGGTTTTAAAGAGCGGGTTGTCCTCTCCTCTCACTGTCCTCTCCCTCGTTGTACTTAAATGCTAAAAATGGTTCCGAGGCTAATTTATGGCCGCGGTGGCTGTGACCACTGATTTGTGATCCCCCTTCTGTTTGTGTTTATGGGAACGAGCCTTATATTTGTCTCCATCTTATCTGCCGGCAGATGGACAACACGGTCTGACAGGGTTTATTTCCGTGTTTGCTTTTTCCGGCACAAAGTATGATGGAGTGCAATTACCAGGAATGTAGAGTGAAGCCCTCCGGGTCAAAGGCCTTTTCCTCCCTGGTACGAGTAAACCAAAGTCTCAATTCAAATGTATTGCTTTGAATTTGTGGTATTTCTAAGCATAGCAAAGCGAGGTTTTACTTTTCACATTTTGAGAATCTGAAGAAGCTCTTGTTTGGGACGACTGATGTGATCAGGGATGGTAGGAGAAGTGGGGAGAGGAGCTGCTGGAGATAAGTGGGTCAGGCCTGAGAGAGTGTTCTTCACCTCAGACACCTGCACCTCTCCACAGATCCCTCATCAAGGACTCACTTTGTCCCCGGGCTGCGCCATTGTCCGCTGAAGGGCCCTCCAGATTTCGCTCTGAATACTTCCCAGTGCTACTCCCCAAGACACAGACAAAACAGCAGATTCCAAAGCGCCGGCCCCTTGGCATTCCCCTGCCTTTGGGAGATAAAGAGGGGAACTTCGGCCCTGATTCACTCCTCCACTCTTCATCCCTCTCCACAAAGCAGGAGATGAGGAGGAGGAGGAGGAGGAGAAGAGGAGTCTAGCGAAGGGGGTTATAGCGGAGGGGTGGTCTCCGGGTCACAGAGTGATTAGTGAGGAGCAGCTCCTTTTCCCCTTTGGTCCTCCTCCTCTGTGGTCACTGAGAAATGACTTCCACTGGGCTTACTGGGGAGTGTGGGTAGAGAGGGAAGTGGAGGAATGATTCCCTTCTGTCTGTCTGTCTGGACTATATTTAACCTGCTTGACAAGATGGATGTTTCCAAGGGAATTCTCCCCTCGGCATAAATGAAGCCATTATGCTCTCCTCTCCTGTCCTCTCCTATGCTTCTCAAAGTGAGGGGTTTATGGTGAAACGTCAGGAGGACGTTCAAAATCAGGTTAAAATACAACCTGAGCACAAACGCAGACATGCTGGGTCACCGCAGGCTCTGCCACGACGTGAACGTTAATACGGACAATTTCGCGACTTACTTTTCACAGGACAAGTGTGTATCTGCACACTTACTGTATACACACACAGGCACACAGAGGTCATTGGGCCTCTTAGGCTTTTTGAAAAGCACAATAAATGCATGCACTCTCTCAAAAACTTGAGGACATTCATATACTTTGAAAAATCTATAGAATCCAATAGAAAAAGAGGTGTGTCCTATAGTATTTCAATGCTGCATTGACTTGGAAAAGCACCAAAATCCAATAAAAATACGTACTACTTTTCAATGACAAATCACTGTACTTTAACATGTATATTTTGTATAAATGAAATGGATGTGTCCTACAATTCAGGGTGCATTGACTTAGATTCAACAGGTCACAAGACATGGAAGCTATTAAAAACACAACTTTTCCAATTAGGAAAAACTGCATTTTAATAAGAATATTCATATAAATTAAAACGAGCAATAACATCCAGTAAAAATGTCCCGTGTAGTCCAACGATTCCACATTGATTTGGAGTCACCGAGTCCCACTGGCATGCTTTTACACATGGACACATACACAAAGTTGTGGTGTGGCCAGCCGGTGCAGGAGTTGGAAGTGATTAGGGAGAAATATGCCTGTCTGCCTGTAATGTCAGTAATAGGCAGCAGCACATCAAAGTCCAGGCCTGTCAGAATGATCCGGATCAAACCGGCCCCCATCTGGAAGCCATAACTGACTTTTCACTCATTTAAACACTCTTAAAACACACTGAACAGACATGGAGCTCCCGTCTCTGTTCACCACTCACCACCACTCATATCAGCACCCTCTGCCCTCTGTGTGTGTGTGTGTGTGTGTGTGTGTGTGTGTGTGTGTGTGTGTGTGTGTGTGTGTGTGTGTGTGTGTGTGTGTGTGTGTGTGTGTGTGTGTGTGTGTGTGTGTGTGTGTGTGTGTGCGTGTGCGTGTGTGGCTCTCTCACTCCCAGCACATTGTCCGCCTCTGTTCGTATTTTCACATAATGGTAAAAGTCCATATGTTTCACATTTGTGCATTAGGCTACTAATTTTTTATGATAAATGTTTTCAGTCACACTTCCAGACTTTTCTTTTGACAGACTAGACGACATAACATCCACAGTGTTCCAGTGATCCATTATGAGTAATGTAATATAATGTACATGCTACACTTTTAAAGCAGTATAAACATGAAATCAAGATTATATTATTCTTTAGAAGGGCATCAAAACTGGAATCATCCACGGCCTGTTTTTCTTCCTTAGCAAAGATAAGTATCGTGTCTGTGCGATAATGATGTGATGCATTCTGGGACAATGAGTGCTTCCCTTTTCGCCCGTCGCTCACGCCGTGTTGACTGGACTGCTGGACATATATTATCTTTCCAAACACAAGTCCGACACGGCTCTAAGTGTATTTTAATTGGCTTTAAGCCTCCTTCCTAAAGCAAACAGCTGATGGTGTAGCTGGTGGTGCGGTCAGCGTGGTGACTGACGGGTGGCCTGCCGTCGGGCGGGGTGCGGTCCGATTGCGTCTGTCCTCTCCACCGACAATCTGTCCAATACAGGACCCCATTGTGTTGGTGTGTGTGTGTGTGTGTGCATGTTGACTGCAAGTCTGCGTACATGCACACACCTCAGTGGATAACTCCGGGGTGTTTCACATCTGAGCAGCGCACACTCGCTACTGTGAAAGATCTTAACGCCTGGCAGATAGCATCTTGAGTAAAAGTGCAAGTGATTTAATACTAACAATTAAAGTAGGCATGTCAGCGGGCAGCCCAGGCCCCCGCTGCGGCCGGACAGGGAGTGGGCCTACTCTCATATCTCCACCAGACAGGGAGACAGGGGGGCCTCCGGCTCCACAAACTGCTGATGCTGCTAACGCACGCTACTTTTCATTCCCAACTTTCACTGAAAGTCTTCCGTCTTTAAAAAAAAAAAAGAAGTATTCTCCATGGATCAGAAATGCCAGTTTATTGTTAGTTTTTTTCCATGAATGTTATGTTATGGTACACAGTTGCTAGCTACCATTGTTACGTCTGTTGTTGACGTTGGCTTTAGAGTCAAAAACAAGACTTGCATCGGATTCATTGAGTGAGTGTTTTGGAGAAAAGAACTAAGTGGTGGCAAGCCTCGAAGAAAAGGTTGTTCAGAGTCTGAGCTCAGCATATGGAGAGAAGCCCTAAAAACGATTCATTTTACAAGAACCAAGGATCTCACTCTTAACATGGCCAACTCCACTCTCATAAAATCTATAGACATCCATTATAAAACACCCAGGCCCTTATGAGTTTTTTCGCCCGAGCCCAGCAACAGGGCCGTCTGCCTCCAAATCCCCTCTGGAAGTGTTTGAAAAACAAAGCGAGGCTTCACTTCAACCTCATTAACTAGTTATAATAAACAAAACAATGTGTTTTTAATGGATGGCGAATCCCGTCTCCCCCCTTCGCCTCCCAGCTCTGGTCCAGAGCGACTGGCCAGCGGTGGGTTTCCCATGACTGCAGCTTGCGGTGTCACGATGATGGATGGGCAAGGTTGGTGGGGGCTGCCTCCTGCCCTCCTCCTTTGGGACGTCCCGCGGACTGACAGGCACATTGTGGCGCTCGACCCGAGCTGACGTACTGCTCCGCCCGCTGGCACGACCACAGAGAGACCCGGAAAAATGCCCGCTTTTCCACTTTCACATTCAGCACCTCACACAAAGAAATGGAGAAATGCATGCAGGAACATATACAAGTTCGTATAACAACAGGAAACTACATTTCATTCATTTAAATGGCACTAAGTTTGGGGGAAAAAGGACAAAAATGAAATATTGTTCAATTATTTAAAGGGGCTCTATTATGCTTGTTGGGTTTCCCTTTCCTGTAGTGTGTTATATTGGTTTGTGTGCATGTAAAGGGTCTGCAAAGACTGAAATCCAAAAGCTACCTCCAGCGGGAGTTTCCAGTGGACTCCTTTGTTTACTTTAGGAACATAGTGACATTACTATGTAGCACTTGCAAATCTATTGGATAGCGCTCTCAGATATTGTCCGTGATAAGCTAAGGGGCGGGACATCTCTAAACGGTTGTTCAATAATAACAGAGCCGGCCAGCTAACCAATCAGAGCAGACTGGGCTCTGGTTTCAGACAGAGGGTGAAAAGAGGTGCTGCAGCACAGGCAGTATGAGAAGACATAATAACAACTCCATATGAAATAAAACAAGACCAAACTGAATGTCAAATTGAACACTGCAGGTTTACTGTAATAATCCATAAATATGAGGATATGAATGAGGTCATTATCTCATAAATGTCCTTATAATTTAATTAGGAAAGCTGATAGAATATATATTTTTAAGGGTATTGTCTGATATGTAGTCACTCCAATGCTATTTTGTGTAGCTTTGGGTTGGCGTGCAGAGCGGCCACCTGTACCTGAGGACCCCCGCTGGCCCCTCAGTGGGGGACACATTAGCTTCCTGATGAATAAACACCAACAGAAGCTCAGCACAAACACTCAGAATGTCGTAACACAAGAGTGCCACACGTGTGCACGCACACACACGCACGCACGCACGCACGCACGCACACACACACACACACACACACACACACACACACACACACACACACACACGCACACGCACACACACATCTCTGTCTCCCCTCCTCTTTCCCCTCTCTCAGAGAATACATTTCTCCCAGCTAGTGTAAAACAATCCAATAACAGCCAGCACCTCTCAAAATAAAACAAAAGCTCGCCTCACGCTGGTGTTGTAAAACAGCTCAGCCCATTACACGCACGTACGTGTTACCGTACTGTAAATGTGCCCTTTGGGTAAAAGCACATTTTTCCTTCACTTGGTGATTTGGGGGATTATAGTAATAGAGATGTTTGTGGTTAATTCAGCCTTTTGTCAAACTACAGTGTGTTTTGTGCACATGCTTCTGGTTGCAGTTGTTGCCATGTGAGCCTGATGAGTTGTTTCTTTTTCACGTTGAATGCTTCATTAGGTCAAAGGTCATTTGAATAGACGGATAAGATATAGGACTCACAGACAGTGTGAGGGTGACCATGGCCCGCGCGACCCTGTTCAACGTGTTTGTAAACAGGATGTCATTAACACTGGGAACCGGCCAGGCGCACAATGACTTTTGTCTCCTTCGGTGTGTGTGTGTGTGTGTGTTTGTGTGAAGGGAGGGTGAGGGCCAGAGAGGCAGAGATGGAGAAGGGTGAGGTTGATAACATTTCAAATAAAACACTCTCAAATAAATCAACACCCTCACAGTTTTCCCAGAACTGCCCTTGTACTTTTCTGTCCAAACAACATCCAGGTTAACTTTGTCACATCAGATAAGCGCCGGGCTAATGTGATGAAATGTAAAACTCTGCGTGGCTGCTGTACAGCGGTGGATTGTGTGAAGCGGCACTAAGTGCACTCAACTGTCAGCTCTTATTGTGGTGTCAGTCCTTCCTTCTAATTAGTGTCCTCAGCGGGCAGGAAGTGGGCCTGGGCTGGACTAATCTGTCAGAGAGGCCAGACCATCCTCGCCCCAGCGACTGTTTCCTTAGATAAACCCCGAGCCCTTTATCTAAAAGAGTTGCAATACTCAGGGGGCCTGGGAAGCCCCTAGTGATTCTGTTATTACTTCTTGAATCTTTACATGAAATCCAAACACGGATGGAATTTTACATATTTTAATCTTGTAAAAGATTCAATCTTGCGGGGGAAAAAGGTCTATTATAAGGGATTTGTGTGCGTTGGAAGTGCGTTCCCATCGCGGCGCTGATTGCCGTGCTGACAGGTGTTGATTGAGCATGAGAGGGAGGAAGCGCAATGAAGGACACTTCCTGGCAGACAGTTTTATCAGCCAGGGATTGGAGGGGTCAGAGAGAGGGTGGATGAGGTTATCACAATCTGGTAGTCGTGTACTGTATGCCCCTTCGGAGGCCTGGCAGCTAGCCACAGTTGCTGACCAAGGTGTCTGTCTTATTCATATAAACACTGTGTGAGTTATAGCCTTAAAGCACAGAAGTTTGTTTTTTCTTCTCAGTTTATATTGTGCTGCCGTGGTTCAATAGGTCATGGAATAGGTGGAAGGGCTTTCTCCGGTATGTCCAAAAGGGACCCGAGGGTTGTTTGTGTATTGTCTAAGGGCGCTGACACATCCTGGACAGATATCTAATGCTTGTACAGATTGCCAGGCTGTCTTTTGTTGACTAATGTGCGAATACCAGAAGCGAGACGCAGAGTTTAAGGACTTTTTTGGCTCACACAAAACAAAGTAACAGGCTGGAAAAGAGAAAGTGAGAGGAGAGGAAAGGGAGAGTGATGGGGGTGCTTTCCCTCCCTCCATCCTCCCTTCCTTCTCTCACCACCAGCGGGGTCCAATTCCTCCAGTTGAGCGCTCAGAGCCAGCGGCGGGCTGATTAGACCCGCACCCCCAGCCGTGCTTCGCCGAGGACTCTGCAGCGGGACGACTTCAAATGCACCTCGCTCCTGCCACCCCGAATAAAACCTGACTGGTCCTAATGGACACGTTTTAATCTCCCTGGGTTATTTGAAGATTTCTCCAACCCGCTGCTGGCCACAGCAGAAACAAATTCCTCTCGCTTTGTTGATTAAACCGCTGCCTCTCCACCGTTGCTTATCGTCCAGCAACGAGCCGCTCTTTTTAATTAAAAGTGAGACACCACAAGTGTGCAATTAACAGCTGGTAATTATAGAGCTCTTCAGAAGTGCAACACTCCACCTTCATTTCAATTATATAATGGACAAGTGGCTCTTTGATCTCCAAATTAGTGAAGTCTTGTAATATTTGTTTTGCGGCAGATTTGGAGGGTTAATAGTGGCCCATGGTGGCCTCCCTCTTCCATGATTGATGTAAGGCGGAAAGAGGGATATTAAACACGGGAACGGTCCATCAGGAAATGCAAATAACACCTTCATGTTAA
The DNA here is from genome assembly GCF_902827165.1 of Trematomus bernacchii. NCBI lineage: Eukaryota > Metazoa > Chordata > Actinopteri > Perciformes > Nototheniidae > Trematomus > Trematomus bernacchii. Next base: position 2,205,231 of record NW_022987899.1, on the reverse strand, counting down.
TGAGCAGGCGGTGGGCCGGGCTGGCCAGCCGTGGCGTTTCATGTGAGAAAAACAAGCGCCCACTCTGCTGCAAACTGATTAGTACATTTGAATTTGAAAGTTTAATTAAAGGCTTCTAATACAGATCATTTTGGAGAGTGACACATAACATTTAATTGTTTGATACTTAATTTAGCCGCCTTTTGATTGCAAACCAAGCGCGGGTAAATGTGTAACGCGAGTGTGGAAGCAGTGAGCGCCATCCCAAAGGAGGCGGAAGCCATGCACTTCATTAAAAAACCTTTAACTGATTAGTGATAACTGATGAAAATGTATTTAATGACCAATGCACTCTTTGAGTGTATAAAGCGGAACACTTGTTCACTTTTAATTACAATTGATTTCCATCTATGTACATGGCCGTGGCATTGTTAGTGGAGAGCTAGCATTATTTCACTCAACCCAGTCCATCAATATGGAAAAAAGACCTTGATTGATTTTGGCTGCAGCAGGTTGAAATGAAGCGAATATTAATTAGCTGCAACACTTCTAATGTCTTAGGGGGATGCTTTCAATTCTGGCCCTTTTTTTTCTTCCAGATTGTCAACGTAAGGGGTTTCAAAAGAAGTTTAATCTTTGCGCTGTTGTGATTTGTAATTGCTTTATTTCCCTAGTCAATAAAGGTCTTTTAAAATGTTTTTCTTTTACAAACATAAGAACCTGCATTTTACTTTGCAGTGTGCATATAGCCTCTTTTATATTTGATGTAACATTTTTGTAATGTGTGAATTGTGTTTAAAATTGGCATTTTAGCCTCATCGTTCTGAATTGAATTCAACATTTTGTAACAAAGATCAAATACAAAGTTAGCTAATTCTCCATGATAAAGTATAACAGGCTTCAATAAATCCAATTTGCTCAATCAATAGAGCTGTTATAAATAAAGAGATGCAATAAAATAACCATATTTTGCTGAAATGTAACCATTAAAACCCACTTGTAGAAATAATGTAATACCAATTGCATTTAGCGTGTTCCTGTTCAGGCAATCTGTCATTCATTCCAACTCATGCGACTCCAAATATGCACAAAACAGGAAAACCAAGGATAGAGAAAAAGCATGAAGCCAACACTCTCAAGTCACTCAAGCACTTTGGAATTTTTCATTGGTGAATATTGGCAGCTCATTGTGAAATAAACACCACGTATTTTAAATTCAAACCAGGTCATTATGGACGGTTCTTAAACAAAATGTCAGTCATTAAGGAGACCATGTGGCTCTGCTTACACTCCCTGTTTGTTTGAATTAGGAAGAAGAAACAGCGGATTTCTGTGATCCTTCTCATCTGTCTGAATGACATACTTAGCACACGTTACAGCTCAGCCCCCCCCCCCCCCCCCCACCCCCCCACTAGGGCAGAGTAGGAACAGTGATGTGCTTTACATCATGTGTGTGTCTGCTTGTGTGTGTGATGTCTAATCTGAGTTGTTGTTACTGTCATGTTCCTCTGCTTCCCTCATTGTCCCTCTGCATTCCCGCCTCAATCTGACTGTCCTCTGGCAGCTGTCACTCTCCATCTATGTCCCGCCTCTGCCCTCCTCCCCACAAACACACCCTCACATTCTCTCACAGGTTAAAAAATAAAATGCAAGTAAGATTAAAAAGCCTGTTGAATGTAATTACCACAACAACAACAAAAAGATGTAGATTTGTGCATGCCATAAATATAAAAATAAATATTCAAAAAGTATTTCACAGTGTTTTCTCATGGATCAGAACTAATGATTGTTGTCCACAGCTGACGTTAAATTGAACGAACATCTTTCTGCGGATTAACATACTGTAGTCATTTTGATAAGAGCATTCTACTCTCCTTAGCAACGGTATGTTCTCCTTAGCAACGGTGTTCTAGCAAGAAATAGAAGACCTCTGGAATGTCCTAATTGACCAATCAGAATTCAACTTTGTTTTTGGGATAGTTGTCAAGCTGCTTTTGGTCCATTTTCCAGACTATTGCTAGGTTTTGTTGTAATGGTGTGCTGTTGCAGGTTGATGCTCGATGTTCACTGAAAATGTGAACAGTCCACATTCAACAATGTGTGAAAGCAAAGAAATGCATGTTAAGAAAATGTCATATTCAAAAATAAAAAAAGACTTTCATTTAATTGCTAAAATATGATGTTGGCAGGTCAGGCAGAATTCCCCTCTCAGTCCTGACAATGACCTTCACTGTTTATGTCCAGACTGCCATTCAGAGCTGTGTAGTGTTACTCACAGAGACAACAATCCCCATACAATAGTACAGTCCTACTGTATTGCCCGGTTAAATCACCTGCTAAATAGAGGGAAATTGACATCCATAACAAATAACATAAACAGCCTCAGTGCTCCGAGGGGGATTTTGTTGCTCGGGGCGCGGGCCTGAATGTTCGCCTTCCAACAATCATTAAACAAACATCCTCTGCAGGACCTTTCCATGCCCGGGTCTATTCCATATGTCACGCTGTGGTTTGGAAAGTCTCTGTAGCCACGGACTTTATTGTATGTAACAAGTTCTGTAACAAAGTTAAGGTGGAATTGGCCTGCAGCTGTGGTGGTGCTCGAGGCAGACCCTGAGAGTGGAAACCCTCAGACAAAGTCGATTGGTATCCAAAAATATTAAATTGAATATGTCAGGTTTGCAGTAGGTGGTCAGCTTGTCACATTAAAAAATAGTCCGTTCCAATAGTTAGGTTTTCTTTACCAAACACAGACCTCGTTGCTGATTAAATTCAGTATTTTAAAGGAGTAACAGTACCTTGTGTTGAATTGAACTGGGGGGGTTTCTGAATTCATGTGGCCCTTTGTGCATTTCAAACAATGCCTGTATAGATAACCTCTGACATGCCACTGTAGTGCCACAACAGCAATATTAAGGGCTCCTTTTCAGCAGCTTCAAGTGGCAGCCAGAGGTGAGAAAAGACTCATTAAATGAAGCTGAGCAGAGAAATGGGAGCTTTTTAAATGACTAAAGGTTCCTTCACAAAGAGAAAGTAAGGGCTTGGCAGCTTTAGGAGCACCCTGAATATACACTCCAACTATTTCAACTGACCCCAAAATATAAAATAAATATTATTTTTTTCTGTTCGGTGATACAGTACAAAGAGAAGAAGATCCAATATGAAATTCCTCAGTACAATCAATCAGAATCAGAAAACGTTATGTATACCGGGAAAATTGGGGATGTGTGACGGATGCTCTATTTTAGAAAAAAGAAAAAAAAAGAAATACAAAAAATTATATTTATATAAACATAGGAAAACGTAAAACAAAAAATATAATAATATTAATAGTTAACGTAATAATAACAACTATAAAAAAAAAAGTGCCATAAAATACAAACAGAATAAAAGTTGTTTTCTCATTGTGAATATGACAACAAAATGTGTATTTTCAAATATTTAAAATGTTTTTTAGTAATTATGAATGATTACATTCAAGATCTGTTGGTTACATTCACCTGGTCATGAGTATCTACTTCTAACAGGTAAAGACATTTTAAAAAACATGTATTTTTCATTTTGAGTTGAACTGTCTCCTCACATTGATGACACAATTTGTTTCTGAATGTGTGGTCCTGGCAGTGTCTGCTGTTGCCCCTGTGTGTGTTTAAGGTGTCCAAGTGATGAGTTTGAGTTTGTCAGATGCCTCAGCCCTGACTTGAGGGCCATTTGTCATTGGTGGGATTCATTATACGTGTCCATAACCCCCCCCCCCCCCCCCCTAGCTGGGCAGTGTGATCACCACTGACCCCCTGTGACAACCACAGCACCTTCATTATGTCACCGCAGCCCCCCTGTCACTACTGCAACTCTCTAACCGTCTGGGTGACACCCCTGGGTGGGACTCCAATCTCTCATCTGGAGGCCTGCCTGTCTCTGAGCCTGTCACTGTGCGTGCGTGCGTGTGTGTGTGTGTGTGTGTGTGTGTGTGTGTGTGTGTGTGTGTGTGTGTGTGTGTGTGTGTGTGTGTGTGTGTGTGTGTGTGTGTGTGTGTGGCTGTATTTTTCTAGTCTGTGTGTTTAGACATTGGTTTTTGGGTGTTTAATGATGTTATTTCGCAATGAATCAATATGTAATTTTGAACATTTTGATTGCTTTGCTTCTTGGCTGAATTCTCCTCATATATTCACCCATCTGGTTCCTCAAACAACACTTTTCTACTCCAGCTTTTGCACCAACTCATCTATAACACCTTAAACATATTTTCAGGCACATAAACTGACACCTAAGTTAATTAAGTAATTTCCTTTTAGGTATATATTGTTGTTATCCTTTGCCACATTATCACATTCTCCTTCCCCAATGGAATCATTTCAGAAAACACACTGGACACTGTTGTACTATTATACCTCTCCCCCTATTTTCTAATCAGCAATTATTCAATTATGTCCCATTACTTGGAGGGTGTTGCCAATGTCGCCGCCCTGGGCGTTTAGCCCCTGCTCTCTGTCAAGGGGAGACCCCAAGGGCCCCGGCGAACGCCTGTGATTAGTGTTGCGTCTGCAGAGAGGTGACAGAATCCCTCTTCAAATATTTTGTCTTCATTTTACGGCTCTGAGATGCAATTATGGAGCAGCAGTTCATTACGGCAGCACGCGGCGCTTCATGTTTTATGCATGCCGCCTCATTTAGGGTCTTTATTAACGAGCCCGGTCTGACCAGGCTGCTTCAGACTCTCCTGCAGGCTGCGGCCACCACCGCCTGTGTTTCTGATAGGTGTGTGTGTGTGTGTGTGTGTGTGTGTGTGTGTGTGTGTGTGTGTGTGTGTGTGTGTGTGTGTGTGTGTGTGTGTGTGTGTGTGTGTGTGTGTGTGTGTGTGTGTGTGTGTGTGTGTGTGTGTGTGGTGGCAATATGAGTAAGCACGAGTGAGTAAACGAAATAGAGTGAGCAAGGCTAGATGGAAAATAAAAAAAAAGGCAAGAAAAATGTGATTGAGAGAAAACTGAATGAAGCAGAGAGTGTGTGTGGTCAGTGTAGTGGTCACTTCACCGCCGTGCCCTCTTTACACCGGCAGCTTTCCTCATAACGTGGCTCTATAGTGTGCAGAACGGTACAGCCTGGCTTGGCTTTAAGGCACAAGATTGAAGGGGTGGGGGCAGCAGGGGTGACTAACTGCACCTCCCTCAGCAGAAGAAAACTCCATCTGCATCCAACATTGAGACAGATGAGGCCAATTTGGCTCCTTAAATTTCTGGGCTGTGATGGATGTTGGGTGGCTGTGCTCAGTGAGAGGCTGGTAGGAAGGGTGTGAGAGAGGGGAGACAGGTGAGGAAAGAGAGAAAGAAGGAGACATCCAGGGTAGGAAGAGAAAGAGAGAATTAGGGAGGAAAGAAGGGTGAAGGACACTCACCTCTGAACATGAGCGGTTTGAATATTTAGCTAGAATTTATTTATTTAGACGACATTATGAAGACTCAGGCTCAAGGTGAAGACACGATGAAGGCTCAGGCTCAAGGTGAAGACATGATGAAGACTCAGGCTCATGGTGAAGACATGATGAAGACTCAGGCTCATGGTGAAGACATGATGAAGACTCAGGCTCATGGTGAAGACATGATGAAGACTCAGGCTCATGGTGAAGACACGATGAAGGCTCAGGCTCAAGGTGAAGACACGATGAAGACTCAGGCTCATGGTGAAGACTCAGACTCATGGTGAAGACATGATGAAGACTCAGGCTCATGGTGAAGACATGATGAAGGCTCAAGGTGAAGACACGATGAAGACTCAGGCTCATGGTGAAGACATGATGAAGGCTCATAGTGAAGACTCAGACTCATGGTGAAGACATGATGAAGACTCAGACTCATGGTGAAGACATGATGAAGACTCAGGCTCAAGGTGAAGACATGATGAAGACTCAGGCTCATGATGAAGACATGATGAAGACTCAGGCTCAAGGTGAAGACATGATGAAGACTCAGGCTCATGGTGAAGACATGATGAAGACTCAGGCTCATGGTGAAGACATGATGAAGACTCAGGCTCATGATGAAGACATGATGAAGACTCAGGCTCAAGGTGAAGACATGATGAAGACTCAGGCTCATGGTGAAGACACGATGAAGACTCAGGCTCATAGTGAAGACACGATGAAGACTCAGGCTCATGGTGAAGACACGATGAAGACTCAGGCTCATGGTGAAGACATGATGAAGACTCAGGCTCATGGTGAAGACATGATGAAGACTCAGGCTCATGGTGAAGACATGATGAAGACTCAGGCTCATGATGAAGACATGATGAAGACTCAGGCTCAAGGTGAAGACATGATGAAGACTCAGGCTCATGGTGAAGACATGATGAAGACTCAGGCTCATGGTGAAGACATGATGAAGACTCAGGCTCATGATGAAGACATGATGAAGACTCAGGCTCAAGGTGAAGACATGATGAAGACTCAGGCTCATGGTGAAGACATGATGAAGACTCAGGCTCATAGTGAAGACACGATGAAGACTCAGGCTCATGGTGAAGACATGATGAAGACTCAGGCTCATGGTGAAGACATGATGAAGACTCAGGCTCATGGTGAAGACATGATGAAGACTCAGGCTCATGGTGAAGACATGATGAAGACTCAGGCTCATGGTGAAGACATGATGAAGACTCAGGCTCATGGTGAAGACACGATGAAGGCTCAGGCTCAAGGTGAAGACACGATGAAGACTCAGGCTCATGGTGAAGACTCAGACTCATGGTGAAGACATGATGAAGACTCAGGCTCATGGTGAAGACATGATGAAGGCTCAAGGTGAAGACACGATGAAGACTCAGGCTCATGGTGAAGACATGATGAAGGCTCATAGTGAAGACTCAGACTCATGGTGAAGACATGATGAAGACTCAGACTCATGGTGAAGACATGATGAAGACTCAGGCTCATGGTGAAGACATGGTGAAGACTCAGGCTCATGGTGAAGACATGATGAAGACTCAGGCTCATGGTGAAGACATGATGAAGACTCAGGCTCATGATGAAGACATGATGAAGACTCAGGCTCAAGGTGAAGACATGATGAAGACTCAGGCTCATGGTGAAGAAATAATGAAGACTCAGACTCATGGTGAAGACATGATGAAGACTCAGGCTCATGATGAAGACATGATGAAGACTCAGGCTCATAGTGAAGACACGATGAAGACTCAGGCTCACGGTGAAGACATGATGAAGACTCATGCTCATGATGAAGACTCAGGCTTATGATGAAGACATGGTGAAGCTCTCGTTGCAATCTTTGTCTGCCCAAACAGTTCTGAAGCGATCAAAGGAAACTTGGAACTTGAAACGTTGCACCAACAATCCGGAAGCCACCTATGGTTACGTTGTATTCAGATATATCTTTGTGAGGCCATGTTGCCGTAAACCACCTTAAACTACACTCCAGATATTATGTCTGACTCCTAGCTAATGGCGCTAGCTTGTCCTTTATTAGCCAGTGATCTTATACTGCTCATGACGAGAGGGCGGAGACACGGCTTATATCTCCATGAGGTTCTATATGAGGTTTTTTCAAACCACATGAACGGAGAAATTAAGCTACAGGGCTTACGACAAACAGCGCTATTTATTTCTTCCAGGTGCCCTTATATAGCAGACACTGGCTTGCCAAGTTTCAATTGAGGCAAAACTGAAGTTGATGGAACATTTTCTGTTAGGAGGGTTGCCAACTTGAATAATGAGACACACCTGATTGAGGTCAGATGCATAAAAGCGAACTGTATATCAGTGAATCAATAACCTTGTCCCCATTTGTTTGCATTGCAAACACTACAGAGAATAAAGAGCTTGGTGGGCATTACGTGTGTTATGCCATAACACACGTAATGCCCACCAAGCTTTTTATTCTCTGGAGTGTTTGTATAGCACACAATGCAAACAAATGGGGACAAGGTTATTGATTCACTGATATACAGTTCGCTTTTATGCATCTGATCTCAATCAGGTGTGTCTCATTATTCAAGTCATACACTTGAATGTGCCCAAGCCTTGTTGCATGACTTAAATTCTAACATTTCTTATGTTACAAATACACATTTCATGTAGTCGGGTTGTATTTGCCTCCAGTTTTGCGCAGCTTTAACTGACTGATGGCCTTCCCACTGCAGAGCAGAGCTCCCATCTGCACTGCAGATACACCCCCCTTTGATAAGAACTACCATCCCCGGGCCTACATAAATATTTTATCAAGTATAATGGAAATTGTCAAATCAATCTAATTGTGTAATGCATTATGAAGACATCAAACTTAAACAAAGCACATATGCTATCATTTCTTTTAACGACCGGGACAGCCTGGCCGGGCTGAGCTAGCGGTTTGGGACCCAGGGGGCCTCAGCAGGGCTGGGGGGGCTGGCAGCAACCACTCTGGATATATGTCTCTGCGCTCTGCCCAGACCTGCCTCGCTCACATTTCATCAAAGGAATCAATTTCTCAAATGTGCACAACTGTGAGCCATAATTATATTAGAGCCCAATGGCAGTTATCCATGACATGAAAGAGGGAGCGAGAGGAGAGAGGGGGGGAATGCATCTGTGCATGTTTGTGGTGACATGTATGGTATTATTAACAATATTACTTGAGGTAAACATTTAGTGTTACTCAGGTTTGGGGATTAATAGATTACATGTAACAGGATAAGGTAATCAGGTTACAAAGAAAGTTAAATGTATTCCCATAGTTACGTAAAAATGGTGTCATCACATTACAGTTACATTTATTTTAAATAGGGATGACTAGCAGAATAACAATATATATTATAGGTAGACGGACTGCCTGAATTATATTTTTGGTTTTCATTTAGGCTACTAAAATACCGTGTTTGCTTTGAAATCTTGTTTTAAACTTAAACAGCATTTGTAAACTATACTATTCCAAAGGCCTAGCAGATAATACAAGAGGACACACTTTTGAAACTAAATATCTTGGTTTCTTCTTTTCTATGGTTAAATTGTTCTGTTGTCTCACATAATACACTTTAATACAAAACCATGTTATGAATATGTGTATTCTCTTCTCCATATTTGCATTGCATTTGATATTGAGGTAATCCAAAAGTAACAAGAAATGAGGTGACTTTGATGTATGATACTTAGATTAGGTTACTGATTACATCTGTAAGTACATTTTAAATGAACCCTCCAAAGCCTTGTTTTACTTCATTAGGCAATGACGTGCATTGTCCACCTTTCAGTTGTTGTTGTTTTCTTTGTTCTTAAGGGGTGATATGTGTGACTGTTGTTTGTGTCTGATAAAACAGAGGGATTAAGATAGAGGGAAAGGAAGATAGCTTAAAAAAAACAGCACAGGTGAGCAGAAGAGACAAATCAAAAGCTGAGAATGTGTGACATGTCTGAAGAGTGCCGAGTTGGGCTTGAATCAGAAGCTAAGACCTAAAGAGAACACATTGTCTTCACATGTCGATTCAGACTAGAAACAGAATAATCGATACGTTCAACAAATGTGTCTCTATGCAGATGCTACCCACTTATACCTCACTGACTCAAGACCCACACTTAGAAAATGCTCTC
>NW_022987899.1:2088178-2193178 GCF_902827165.1 Trematomus bernacchii | reverse complement strand
GTAAGTGTTATGAAAAATGTAACTTTTACTGAGGTTCTGTTTTTTGTGTTTAACCGTCAGCACAAATACATATTGATGATGTTCCTGGTGTAGAGATATAAATGGAAAGCAGAGGAATGATGAAGAGGTCGGTCTCAGAGTTTGGATGGGATGACTAATGGAGGGGATCATGTGTGATTATGTCTGACCTGGAGAACAAGGGTAAGCCCCCCCCCGTCCCATTTGTCTGTTATCACAGGCAACAAATGATGTGTGCAGATAAGCATGAGGGCCGGTCCTCCTAAGGTGAAGAGTTTATTTCCATATTTCATGATCTAAGACCCCATCAGTCAACCCATAGACCCCTTTTATATATCTAGAGATTAAGTGGTTTGTGAATTGGGCCTAAGTCGATGAAGAATGTACCCACCTTTACAAATAACAGTGTTATTGTTTCTCTAGCAGAGATGTATTTGTTTTAGCAACATTTGAATGGGGGAAAAAACGGAGTTATGTCCAGTTAACAAAAGAGAAACTAAAGAAACAAAGAATCACAATCTTATTTTTCATTATACTTATGCACAATCACAATTTGCAGGCTTCTCTCTATGCAGATTAAAATAGTAACAAATACATAAAAGCAGTAACGAAAACAGTAATGAAAACAGTCATCAGCAGCACAGAGAATACTAAAATAGAAGAGACTACGTCAATTAAATGTACACATTTACAGGTAGCCCAAAGGTACACCATGTACAGATTTGAGCTGTGAGTTCTCAGATTTCCAGGTGAGGTGTTGTACATATAGCTGTTGGCCTGAAAAATAGTTAAATGGAGCTAAATATATGCTATTGTTAGAAAAAGACGGACAGCGGTGCAGAAAAAAAAGAGAGATGGGGGGGGGGTTTGACATGTCCACAGGTAGGTTATTCCTCTCTGTAAACATATGTATCCATTTGTCCCGTGGGTGCGTCCCCTTGGCGTCCCGTTGGCAGTGGCTGGGTCACACCTCCATTAGGGGCTTTGTCACAGTGATTAATAGCTCCTTCTATCATCTTTAATTCACTCCCTGATGATGGCGGCCCTGCTCGCTGCTCGGGGTAATCGTGTGATGTATGAGTTCGCCCAACACCTCGTGGCAGAGGTGAAAATCATTCCACCCATGCAGATAGCAGGCCCGGGGAACACATGTTTGTCCTCTTTAATAAGAATTAATGAATTTGGCGTCAAGCACGAGCATTTAAATACACACTCGTGTCTGTTTTTGCGTAGTGCGGGGATGATTTTAAAGCAATTTTGTTTCCTCATTTGTATTAAGATATTTCAGATTAATCATCATCAAAGTTCTGCTTCTATTTTTACACTTGTTTTCTTGTACTATCACTTCAAGTCATGGTGCTTCTCCCAGCTGGAGTTCCCCTCCTCTACCCAGGATTACTATAGCGCTCCCTCTTTGATGAAGGGCGTCAGCTTGCAATGATGAAGTAATGTCCATTACTGAACAAACAAACAGGACTGTTTGCTTAAAGTAGGCACTCAGAAATGCCTACATTATTCTCATGTACAAACACACACACACACACACACACACACACACACACACACACACACACACACCAATCCGATCTCCTGTGCTCGGTGTCCCTGCAGCCCCACACGCAGCTTCAGCTTTCGACTTATCAATCATCTGCACATGAAACCACCATTTTTTAAAACTCTGAACATAGCATATTTTCTTTCGGCCAACGTTTACCTTACTGAAACATATATGTTTATGAGCTGAAATGCTCTCGTCGAGTTCGCTGGACTGGGGGAATTTCTGGTCTAAATCAAATATAAACTTGGAGACCAGTGTGGGGGGGGGGACATGTCAGAGGAGAAACAGCAATGGAGGGATACAGTTACCTTTAAAAGCTCTTGTCCCTCTCACATATGGCAAGCTTCACATTCAGGACTTTAACCGCGTTACTCTGCGCTGAAAATCATTACGTTGACTCCCAGAGCCACATTGGGTTTCATACCCAACCCCCGGCTCAGCAGAGTCTTTAAAAGACTTCCCTCTCAAACACCGGGCCCACACAGTGCGGGTGTCAAACACAATAGTTACACAGAGACTGTGATCAGGTATTGCCGCAGGGAATGACTATGAGAAGTACTTGAGCTGTAGATCTGGTTTGACAAATACACGAACATACTGCATTACACAGAGAACGCAGCCAAATATCCTTAACAGACAGCTGATTCAGCACAATATGTTCATGCATAGATTTTCTTTTCCCCCCCCACAGCAAACACACATCTTGACAGGAATTATGATGCTTAACTGTCAGAGGGAAACAGCTCCTGTACGCGGCAGTTGACAGTTTTGCTTTCCTTTTCACCAGACATGGTTTTTTTTTTTGCCTTGCACATCATTTAAAGATATTTATACGCAATGCACTTGGCTTATATTGTGCCTCAAGTATTTTATCAAAGGATATGGCAGTTTAAAAGCGAAACCACATGAAGAAGTTCAGTGACTTTGTCCAGGTCTTGAGTTAATCTCTCAGGTTAGTTTATGACCGCCTGTGGCCAATCACAGTGACCCGTTCAGTCAATCAGAAGCACGGTTACTTCATGGCCAGTGAACAAGAAGTGTGTGTGTGTATCTGTGTGGATCAAAGGTTCAATGGCTGACAGCGCAGCGGTACAGTGTCACACAGGCAGCCCTTCAGGAATGTTCCTCAGCGCAGGGATGGGTTGTGGAGCCTCATTAGCGGAGCCCCCCGCCTCTCCCCGCGGCCTGTCAGCCCCGATAGGTGCTGCCCGTCTCAGACGCACGCCGGGGGGGCGGCAGCTTCCTGTGAATCATTTCCGGCTTCAAGTGTCTCTCTGTCTTTCTGTGTGACACCTGGCTGGCTATCTTCCACAATGGCTTCTTCGTAGAGTGGTGCAGGAATGAGTCCTTAACCCGGAATTGAGTTAGCATTCTGGTTCAGTCGTCTCGAAATCAAAGGTTTCTGAACTTGTGTTTTAGTAGATGCCTGAAATCAAATCTGTGGTTGATACAAGCTTACAAGTTTTTGTCAGTTTTGTTTTAACTACATAACATATGTCAGTAAATACCCCACTCATGAATGTTGTGTCTTAATGGTGGTTGCTATCAAACATGAGCCTTTCTAAACATGATCACGTTGAACATTAGCCGCCTTTAGCTTAGCGGTGGCGTTGTGAAGTCATGTGACTGTGATGAAGTTAATTTAAAGGTGGGGTAGGTAAGTTTGAGAAACCGGCTCGAGATACACTTTTTGTTATATTCCATGGAATGCTCTTAACATCCCGATAGCAATGAATATCTTAAGTGCTTTGACAAAAAATCCATAAAAATGTCATCTGTGGAAGCCGTAGTACTGTAAAAAGCACGACCAATCATTTTAGCCGGCCCGGCTAAAATAACTGGATGGCCTACCTGCCTGTCAGCCTTCCATCTGTGCACAAACGTATCTCGTGCCCTCATTGGTCATGTGCGCGTTCGTGTGTGTTGGAGGAGGGGCTCTGTAAGGAAGTGGCAGATTTTTTCCGGCTGTGTATTTTCAAATTCTAGCGTACTCGAGCTGGTTTCTCCAAAATTACCTACCCCACCTTTAAAGCCTAACATTAGCTTTTCACTTCTGCCAATTGCATTTACGGTTCACAAATCATAAAGTGGTGTTAATATTTGGACTTTATGCTGCTGAACAAAACGTATATCAAAAACGTGTGTTTGCCAAAGATCTAGGTCGGCCTACCAAAAAACATCATCATTGCATCACACTTTTAGCTCTTGCTTTGTCTGAAAACCAAACAATATCGTCTCAATATCAATATCAAGGTATTTGGTCAACAGTATTGGGATATTTGATTTTCGTCATATCGCTAAGCCCTAATCGTTTCCATGCAAAGGCAATCTTACAATTGGAAGTTCAATCTCCAGGTCAAGTTTCCTTGGGCAGGATACCAAACCCTCAATTGCTCCCCTAGGCATGTATATGGTTTTAAAGTAGGGCTGCTCGATTATGGCAAAAATCATAATCTCGATTATTTGGGTCAATAATTGATATCACGATTATTAAAAACGATTATCCATTTACTTTGAAAACATGAATTTATTGGAGAATTTTTTTTTGAACAGTATGTTTTTAACAGTTGATTACCCTGAACTTTAAGTATAATTCAACTGAAAAACCAATTAAAAAATGTTTTAATTTGAAAAAAAAAGAAAAAGTAATAATAATAATAAATAAATAATCGTTTTATTTCGATTACGTTGTTTTCGTAATCGTTGCAAGCCATAATCGTAATTGCGATTACAATACGATTAATTGAGCAGCCCTATTTTAAAGTGTATGTAAGTCGCTTTGGATAAAGGTTAAATCTAATGTAATTTCAAGATATCGAAATAGAGTTAATGTATAGGCCAGCCCTAAAATGTATCTGCTTTTTTGAGACCTCAGAACAATGCTATGTTGCTCCACCTGCATGCTGTGTCAACACTATGAATGATTCAATCCCTCTTCCACCATTCAGCCACGTGTGCCACTCTGAAGAAGCCCAGTGTGGGTTCAAGGGTCGTACATCTATGTCCTGTTTCACTCTATTCACAATTAACCCCGGTACGCTTCCCTCTGTTTTCACTGTATGGTGGAGAAAGAGTTCAGGAAAAGGAAATATAAAACAGTCCGAGCCGTACAATGCTGGGCAGACCCTGCTTGCCCACCTTGGCATCAGCTCAAACAAAAATCAAGTTTCTGCTGCAGGGTACTTTTTTTATTCCAACAGCCATGTCTTATTTAACATTTGGACATGAAGTGAAGTTCAGAGTAGACCGAGAACATACCCACTGACGAGAAAAAGGCAGAAAAATATTGACATTAGGAACGAGTGTGCTCGCTCATGCTCTCCTGCTCTTTATTACTGAGCTCAATGAAAACAGGCTTTGTCACATGAAACCCGCACATGTTGTTTCACATCTGTTGGACCTCTTGTCTTCTGCTAACTACTAACTTGTCAGTGTTAGAAATATAAATAACATTAGAAAGACAACCTGTTGTGAGTGTTAAGTAAGAGATACAAAAGCGCTACCGACAGCGACGTTGAAGATGTTGGCTGTCCGTGTTCTTTTTTCATTAGACTGCCGCGCTGCACATTATCTCAGTTATTAAGTGGCCACGTACCTAAAGAAACAACGACTTGATTAACAATATTGTTTAAAAAGTGATCATACTGCTTCCACAAAAAACAAAACAAATATTTTCCTCTGCGTACCAATGGCTGGAAGTACAGCAACAGCAACGTACCTTAAAATGACGGCAGCACTGATCAAGGTTTTCTGTAACTGTCCAAGTCTGTTCACATGTTCTCTTCCATTAACCAGTATTTAAACACTGCAGAACCCATACTGTGTTCTCGTTAGTGTTTACTTCCTGTCTGTCTTCTTCTGTTGATTTCTCTGACGTCCAGCGCTCTTTCTTTTGGCCTCTTACCTTCTCTCGTTGTCTTTTTCTTTTCTTTACTGGGGACAGTTAAGCCATCATGAATTCAAAGTTTCGCTCTCTCCACAAATATAACAAATATTATTCTAAAAGTATTCCATGATGCTCTCTGATGGAGAAGACTAATGTGTGTTGTCCACACCTGATATTACATTGACCTGACTTCTTTCTGTGGATTGATTTAACCGCACAGAGTCCATTGATCCTCATTAGCAGCAAACTGTTCTCCTTAGCAACAGTCTGTTAGCAAAAATGAACAACCACTGGAATGTCCAAATTGTCCAATCAGAATCAAGTATTTAACTAAGCTGTGTAATAATTGGTGATAACCCATCAATCACAAAGCTTTTGCTAAGCATTACCCTCACGTAGAGTCTCTTTGTCTTTCAGGTGATGGTGACGACGAGTTTGCCCTTTACCCATCCGACATCTTGGACGATGTGTGCGGTTCTGACGGTGACCCCGCCCCTCCCTCGGCCCTGGCAGAGGACACAGCATCCCCTCTGCTCTCCGATGACGAGGCTTCACCCCAGCACTCTCTGTCATTCCAACACCCGAGTATCTTTTTACCCCAAGAAGATTTGACCGTGCCCGTGGACTTTGAACTGCGAGAGTCGGCAGTTCCATGCGGAAGTCTGGGCATCTGGAGCCACAGGAGGATCAACGAAGGGGAGCGATTCGGACCCTACGAAGGAGAGCACACGCCTTATCTTCGGGACCCCACTCAAGGCTGGGAGGTAGGAACCAAACCAATGAAGAAGAGTTCATGTGTGATCCAAGGTTATTGATTTGCAGAGTTGATACCTTCATACACATGGAGGATTGACAGAATTGAGAAAACACATTTTACAGTGGCCGCCATATTAAGGGCCTTAGTACCCAATGATGTCCATACACGAAGTAAGAAGAACATCTTGTTCTTGGTAAGATTATAATTATTATTCTTATACTGGAACACGTGTTTGAGGCACTAATTATACATGGAAAGTCAAGCAAATTTGCACAGACATCATGACTGTCCAACATTACGAGATTCTGCAGTGAATGGTTACGAATTGGCAAATGTGCTTTCTTGTTTTCAATTGTTTTGCAATATATTCCGCTACAGTAAAGACATTTGCTTTACTTTGGTGTCAGTATTAAAATGAAAATGTAAGTTACAAGGTTTTTTTTATCAGTAGTAGCACACAAGGGGGGGGGGTCCCTTTTCAATACTTACACTGAAGCATTCACATCAGTCCTCTTTTTTATTTCCTCCCATGTCGTCATGCTCACATTTAGCCCAGTGACCACAAGGCAAGTTGTTACTGTTGGCTGCCCAGTGATGTAATGTTAGCTCAGTGCCATTGAAAGTCGAGGTTGTGCTCTTAACTCAATTAAAATGAAAAGCCATAAATCCCTTTTTCATCCCGGTTAGGGACCCAGTGTGGCCATTGGCAAATCACATATTGGTCAGCCGGCACAAAAAATCGAAGTCAGGGTCACAGGACAAGGTCAGAGGTTAGCTGTGGTCTCCGTCAGTGTCATGCTCGCTCGGTTTTATAGAGTAGGAGGAAGGGCCGGCAGAGTATCAGCCTCATTAAGCCTCCAGAAATAGATCCTCTCTAATTTGGATGTGAGGATTTGGTCCTTCATATCCTTTGTCCCTTTTGTGGGACAGAACCAAGCTCATTAAGAACCGCTGACCATGCAGTTCATAGAGTGAAAAGTCACAGGTTTAAATAGAGAGATGATTCAATGCTGCATTACTGGAGGCTCCCTAACCCCTAAACTCCATTTCAATGGTGCGCTGAGAACATGTTGGTAGAACATTCCCCTCATATAAATACTTTTGGATTTGGACCGGTGCTCGTTGGGTTTGCATCATAGAGCATTGCTCCGGCCCATCAGCTCTGACTCAGTGGTTTTGGCTTGGACAAAACAGAAAGAAAAATGCTTTCTTTTATTCTCCAAGAAGCTAAGACTTCTCCCTCATTATCAACTGCCGGGTGAGAGGCAATATATAAATGTCTCTTTAAATTGAAGTGGAGGGAAACTCTTCATTTTTGCCCATTTTCATAACACAGAATTTTAATAAAAAGTCCCTAGGAGATTTAAAGGCGGTTGAACAACTTCTCTGGCTTATTCTGTTTTTCCCAGGGAAGGGAATAAAGGAAAAAAAGGTTTCATGAATTTTAATCCGGTGGTAATTTATGGGGAGCTTGAATAATAATATGTATTTAAAATAGCTGAGGAGCTGGGATGTGTTGTGTGTGTGTGTGTGTGTGTGTGTGTGTGTGTGTGTGTGTGTGTGTGTGTGTGTGTGTGTGTGTGTGTGTGTGTGTGTGTGTGTGTGTGTGTGTGTGTGTGTGTGTGTGTGTGTGTGTGCGTGCGTGCGTGCGTGCGTGCGTGCGTGCGTGCGTGCGTGCGTGCGTGCGTGCGTGCGTGCGTGCGCGCGTCTGAGGGCATGCGGGTGGTGGTGGTGATGGGGGGGGTTGAGGGGAAGATGGGATCGTGGCGAGGCAGCACTGTATCACAATGTTTAATTACCACCCTGACAGCGAGCCATAACTCTTTCCATTAAGTAAATAAGTTGTAAAGAATTTATGATGAAATGCCACATTATTCAGAATGGATATTCAGTGATGACATCCCTCTGCATTAAATATGGTAAACGCCATTAAGCCCTCCTGACCCTCCCCCTTCCCCTCCCATGCCCACCCGTTTACCATCCCTCACCCAGCAGCCCCCTCCCCTCCCGCCTGCAAACCGTCAATATGCCAATAAGCCCGCGGAGGGTCCGTAAAAATAAAATTGATTTGGTAAATGTGAGTTAAGATAGATATGTTTGCTTTCATCATCAATTCCGTGGCGCGCGGCGAAGGTGATGTCACCGACCGGGGAGCGCTAAAGTGGCGCTCCCATCTGGAGCGTTTGATGGAGGGCCCTGAGCGGCCCGGGCCAGTGGTGACAGACTGGGGGGAGTTTGTCACCAGGGAGGCCACCGTTCCTCAGAGCCATCACCATAAATTCGGAGGCTTTATTCATAAAGGGGAAGAGAGAGTTATGGCGCCCATGATGCTTTATGAATACAGCAATGGTGACTTATGGGAAAGATAGCTTCGGTAAATAAGAGGTAGAGAGGCAGCGGCGAGGGTCTGTCAGGCGCTCACCTACACTATGCAGAGTGCTGACTGTGCCAGCAGTCACATGATCACTGTGTGCGTGTGTGTTTCTGAGACAGATATATCAGCACTTTTATCAAGTTGATGAATTTTAACAGATGAATTTCCCGGCCACTTGACATTTGACATAATTCAGTTCATTAAATTCAATTGTAAACTTTGACTCAACTTCATTTTTTAAGATAAGATAAGATAAGCCTTTATCGATGACTGTTGGAAAATGCTGTTGTCATAGCAAGAGTTCACACTGATTATGAGAATAACATTTAAAAAAAAAAGCAACAGCATTTACTCAAATAACAATTATAGAATTAAGTCAAAAATGTTTACATACATACACATCATTTTAAATATATAAAATGTGCAGGTATTTAAAGTTGTTTAAATGGGTTTCAAGCCTTGTTGATGGAGCCTGATGGCAACAAAGGATTGTCCAATAAGGATAATGAATTTATTTAATTTGTATTAACAATTGAACAACAATGGGAGTTAAGGAAAAAAAATTCAAATGGCTTTGAATATCTAAATGGCGAGTGAAGTGACCTTTCAACCTGGTAAATGATCCCACTAGAACAATCCTTATGACCTGTTTTACTACCAAAGTTTAACACTTGGTATTGGCTTAAATCCCTGGAACTAGTTTATAATAATAGAAGGTTGAATACTCCATATATTTTTCCAGAATTCATCCAGTAGTTGTACTTAATCAAAGCAAATACAGACACAGAATCCATGAACTGTTGAACATTGCGTTGAGTCTTTCAAGTGACAGAATGGGGATGATGTGTGCTGCACTCGGCCACACAGTATTTGCATGTATTTCTCCACGGCGTCCTTGAAAACACTCTTAACGCCTGGATGCCCACCAGTCCATATTCTGCTGTCTCTCTCTGAGTCGTTAGGCACATTGAAATTCAAACTCCATTTGTGTCCGTCCTCTTCTCAGCGGCGGCAACAATAAGACGGAGAGTTAGAATCCGGGGAGAGAGTTATCCAGCACTCAATGAGCCTCAAACTCGCAGCCCCACGGGATTATGGGTCCTGGGCTTAGAAAAACCGGGTGCCTCCTGCTGTAGGAGCGATGGGCGGAGCAGGTTAGGGGTGCGAGAAGGAGGTGGGGTGATGAGTGGGGCGGGACAGGGGTGCTTTAGGAGCCTTTGTGCACCTCCTTGAGTGAGAGGCGGAGGTGGAGGTGGTAGCAATAGTGTTGGAGGTGGTGGGGAGGTGGGGAAGGAGATTAGCAGTGGTGGTGAATGGGAGTAGAGGATTAGGTGGCTGGGCAGGGCCTGTCTCCTGAACCTCATGAGAGGATGGGAGGAGGAGAGGCAGCTGCCAGGAGACCCATCATTTAAACCGCTGTCAGCTGGAAACCCTGCATTTCTAATGGGAACCGAAAATAAAATGTTATTACCTTACAATGAAGTGCATCGGAAACTTTTAATTTAAGAGTCAAATATACAGTTTGTGGTTAATTTATAGAGCCTAGGGTTACAATGCTAACAGATGATATGGAGCGGCTGTGAATCACGGGGTAAATCAGCATCTACCAATCGGAGGGTCAGTGGTTCAATCCCAATTCCCTGCAGACAACATGTCCAAGTATCCTCGGGCAAGATACTTATGCCATAATTGCTCCTGAAGGCATGTAGTGTAGTATTGAAGTGCTGGCTACATTTCATGTAATGTATTTATTTTGCCATTTACAAAACAGCAGAAACAACAAGAAAATCGTTTTCGTCCAACTGTAGTTTGTATAACTGTTTTTTTTGCCTTTAATATGCACAGACAGTGTGAACTCTAGGAAAGGTCGATCCAGGAATCAGGGTTTTGTGTGTCGCATGCGTGTCCACATACACTCTTGGGTATAAGACAGAGTGTGAGAGCGTGGACGGAGGGCGTTTCGAGAGGGGCGTGTTTTTTGTGCGCGGATAAGCCGCTGTCCTGAATGAATGCAGATGTCTCTGGCTGGCTGTCCGCCTGTCCCCCCGCGCCCTGACGGCCCGTCACCTCTCTCTGTCACTGGGAGAAAGAGCCACTCTTGGTCTCCTCCTAAAAAGCCCCTTAATCCCCGGGCCCCTGCCACATCCCGTCCACTGTCAGCGGAGATGGCCCTGCACACAGGAGCGCTGGGGATGAACCTCTCTGTCACTCACGCACCTCTCAATGGACACACATCTTCACATTTTCACACGCACATGCACATATTTTTTCAAAGTGGAAAAGTCCTGTGTCTGTAAAGGCGATGTGAATGGCGGTTGTCAATGCTTTGTGCAGCATGAACACAACGGCCGGTGCTCTGACATCATTGAGGGACCTGTTTTCTCTCATGAGAAGAGCACTGACTGGCTGCGGAGACACTGAGTGTAATTATGAAGCAGCCGTTCACAGCACACACTTGGGTCTCATTGATGAATTGTAAAGAAGACAATAAAGCCCATTAAAACCTGTTGTGTTAGACCGGATAGTGCCAGGAGGGAAATGAGTCTCCATTTAGACACAATGTTCTGGACAAGAGATTGTTAAGTTGTGCTGCAGAGGAAACACATATCCTTTAATTAAACTGTCTGTAATCGTAAATATAATGTATGTGTTAGACTTATAGTTCGGTCACGTAGACCTGAGGAAGATAACCGTTTGGGGGAGGGGGCTTGAACAAATATGGCCTCAGGGGTTTGGATGGATTTGAGCTAAG
Organism: Trematomus bernacchii; assembly: GCF_902827165.1. Taxonomy (NCBI): domain Eukaryota; kingdom Metazoa; phylum Chordata; class Actinopteri; order Perciformes; family Nototheniidae; genus Trematomus; species Trematomus bernacchii. The sequence goes on along the minus strand of NW_022987899.1, from coordinate 2,181,833 downwards.
ACTAGGGCTTAGTGTATAAAATGAACTTGGACTAAGAGGTCTCCGGGTGTAGGATGAAGTAGTTTTCACCTGGCTGTATTAGTCAAAGGTTATAATAAAATCTATAGCGGTTAGTATTCAGGGCTGCTTCGTCATCGTCCTGAAGTTTCGAAAACATTGAGATTTCCAAGTCAGTCCAACTAGAAACCAGGATGCTTGCGTTGTGTATGGCCAAATTCACTATGGTATGAATCCTATGAGTTGCGTTCACATCGGGAGAATGTGCAACTCTTAATTTAATCCTAAATGTAACTTCATAGTAGTTAATTGGCAATAACTATGTTATTTTCTTAACTTTGTGATTTGGCAAATAATGTTGGAATGGCAGAATTTGACATTTAAAGAGGCCCTATTATGCTTTTTGTGGTTTCCCTGTACTGCGTTATATAGGTGTTTCTGTATGTAAATGGTCTCCAAAGGCTTAAACCCAAACGTTTCCTGAAGAGGAAGTCTCTCTCCCCGAACTATCCCAATTCTTGTCTTGAAATCAAGTTGTATAAAATGCTTCAAATGGCCTCTTTCACATCTTTCCTGTTTTCATTTACCACGATCAACAAAGTTATCATCGATCCCTAAACTAATCTAGTCCACATCAACAACTCACAAGATCAAGACGTTAGTTATTTTTCATTGTTCATGTATTCGTTTGGGATTGTTTAAATTCAATTGGCTCCAATCCTGGGGAGTAAATCATGTGCATTAACCTGCTGAGCTACCTCCACACCCCTGGCCTCTAACTTCCTTCACACGGTGAGGCAGAGGGTCTCCAGCAGCGTGTCTGTGTCTGCTTTTGTCTCCCTTGGTGTCTGCGAGGGAGATGAGCCCCCCATTCAGTGTAACCGGAGCTTGATTGTCTTGGACGGGAGTGATGTCCATTCAGAAATCCTTAAAGACAAAACAAGCTGGGGGTCTGTCTCCCATGCCGCTCAGTTGATTGGTAATCCCTTTCTTTGGGTTAATCTGTTGTTTGTTGGTGCTGGTAGTAGCTTGTCTGTGTGTGTGTGTGTGTGTGTGTGTGTGTGTGTGTGTGTGTGTGTGTGTGTGTGTGTGTGTGTGTGTGTGTGTGTGTGTGTGTGTTGTGTGTGTGTGTGTGTGTGTGTGTGTGTGTGTGTGTGTGTGTGTGTGTGTGTGTGTGTGTGTGTGTGTAGTGTGTGTGTGTGTGTGTGTGTGTGTGTGTGTGTGTGTGTGTGTGTGTGTGTGTGTGTGTGTGTGTGTGTGTGTGTGGTGTGTGTGTGTGTGTGTGTGTGTGTGTGTGTGTGTGTGTGTGTGTGTGTGTGTGTTGTGAGATATCATGGGAATTAGAGCTGGAAAAAAAACACACACTTTGACTGATGATGGGGGGATTGATCATTTTTCTCCTTATCATTGGAAGATATATGTTTAAAATAAAAAGGTGTCATTGTTTTAAATGCATCAGTACCAAGACAGGACATTTTATTTGGTCCTTAATATGATCTCTAGGCTGGGACGTCTCTGCAGCGCCACAATACCTTTATCATGTTTATACATATTTGTATTCCTGTAATACATATTGTGCCTCCTGCTATATGAATATTGAACACATATTGCAATTACATTTTGATTAATTGTTCAGCCCTAGTGTGAGTGCAGGGTTAGTCAAATCCTCCACTTCGTCCATAGGCTGCTCCTCTTTCTCAACAAAAAAAAAAACTCTGCAAACTTCTGATTTCCCCCTCATTTCCCCCTTAGCACTGAACCCCCCCCTCCCCCTTCTACACCACCTCCTCCTCCTCCTCTGTCTGAGTTCCCAGCAGGGAGGGGAAGCTAGGTTAACTAACTGAACAAAGTCAGAGTGAAATGCAGGAGGACAAAGGCGGGGCGTGAGTAGGGGGGTTGGGGGGGCTGTGAGTTGGAAGGTGTAGCTGGCAGCACAATACCAGGTGAAGGAGGCTCTCGTCGGGGGTCCGTCCGAGCGGGGCAAAGGTCACGGGCCTTATTAGATCCGAAGTGAATGGAACGACTTATTTGACTGAAGAAGGAGGGATGCGGAAGGAGGAGTTCACCTGTTTGAAAAGCTCAGAGGGGGGGGGGGCATGTTTCTCCCCCCCCCGTTATACCAACCTGTCAGGGTGCAGGGAAAAAAATCAGACTAGCTGATAGCTCACAGCAGGAGTCACACGGACACACATAATATAGTCCGAGCTGAAAGAAAAAGAGGGTTGATTTGATTGGAAACACATGCCGGGCAAACTCAATAACACAATGACAAACGTCTAGACAGCCACAGATATAATGGGGTTTATACGCAGGTGCATTGACTCATCGGCGGGATATAAATGCCACTGCCTCGTAACACACGTTAACATCGTCTATACTCGGCGGTTATAGGACTCTGGAAGGATGCACACTATTGACGTAACGAGGAAGCCTCAAAGTCAGTGTTATGAGATGATTTACAGAAGGAAGTGAAGGGAGATTTGATGGAAGAAATGGTCGCATGTAGTGAAGTTTACCAGCTTGAATTAAACCCACCACAAGAGTTTAGATGTGTATGTTGCTACCAAAGAGACCTGCAGCTGTTTTGTTAAGGTTGGACTGTTCTGAGTGAACCGTTGAGTAAGAATGTGATCAACCAGAAGTGGAAGTAATTAAATACTTATACTCAAGCACCAAACTTAAGTATTATCTAGACTAACGTACCAGTGTCTCCAATGTATGTTACTTGATGCTTCTACTCTGTGATGCAGTAGTTTACCAATCATGTACACAAAGGTTCTAAAATTAGCTCCACATTAAACTTAAACTTGAAGATCAAAATACTAACAATACAAGTGATAACAACAGGATAATAAAATATTCTTTATAAATACTTAACTTAACTTTCAGTGCATTTGGCTGATGTGTTACTGAAATGGGCCACTGTGCAGAATGAGGTACTTTTACTAATTTAATACTCATTTGTACTTTGATTGCATTTCAATGCTAATAACTTTGTACTTTTCCTAATACATGTGTCTTGTAATGGAGAGTTTTAAGTCCATAATATTTCTACTTTTACTTAAGTAAAGGATCTGACTACTTGATCAACATCTGGAAACACCCTCCTATTAATTTACAACTCTGAAGGTAACTTAAGGAAAGGAGTAAGGGGAAAATGCAAGAGCTACTGACTCCACCTAGGCTAGGAGTACGCAAATCAAACACACCTTGTCAGCTGTCTGCAGAATAAAAAGAAAATAAGTGCCGTTATTCTCACACACACATACACACACACACACACACACACACACACACACACACACACACACACACACACACACAGAAATCGGCACTGGAATGTTTATGCGTACATACACCAACACATAAACCCCTATAGTTTAACACACACACACACACACACACACACACACACACACACACACACACACACACACACACACACACACACACACACACACACACACACACACACACACACCCACAACATGTGCCCCCTGCACTCTGCACAGATAGAAGTGAAAATGAGAGGACCCCTAAACGGCGTACAGGAAACAGAGGTGATGAATTCCTTGTGCGGGGCCACGGAGCCAGGCTCATAGATACCTTATCTAGGGGGATTGATAGGGGAAGGGCCTTCCCTTAAAACACACTGCTGATTGTTTCCAAATGTCCTCCCAAGGGTTAGCGAGAGGCAGAGACAGCGACTCAGGGGCAGAGCTCGCAGGCTTTTTATTGGTCCAGTCCGGGGGGAACGGCGAGGGAACAGCAACCCTGTCCTGGCTTTCCTGCCCCGAGTTACTGAACTAGCAGTCAGATCGCATTACCCAGGCAGTAAATCTAAGAGCCGGTTAACGCAAATAATACAAAGCTAATACTTCTCTACCAAATCACTTTCTGTGTCTGTGGTCAAACCCTCCGTCCACGTAGACTCTCCCTCTCTCTCACGGCTATTATAACCTACAATCTCCATACGCTTATGTATCCATGTATCCCGTATGGAGTGCGCTGCTCTGTGCATGTTCGCTCACATGTTTAAATCTCTCCCCTGTCTGCGCCGCGGTTCAAAGGGTAATGGGACGCTGAGGTCTGGTTTGAGAGCTTATTGGTTAAGCGCTAAAAACGCAGGCCGGGGCCACATTCAGCGCAGTAACACCGTGCCCCTCGTCCAATTACTCCATATTGCCGCTCCAATTAGAGTGGAGCAGGTCCAAAACCAGAACTGAGAGCTGCCAGGTTTCGAGAGAGAGAAAACAGAGGCCCCGGGTGGCAGTAATGAGGTCTTAACCCCGACTTCGCTCTATTATGTCATAATGCTTTAATTCGAGCCATATGATAGGCTGCTCTGCACTCTTATGTTATTGGAAAGTCAATATTTGTGAGCTGGCCCTGTCTGTTCCCCTCAGATGTGGCCTGAAAGTGAGTGCAAAGAGCCACAAATTGCTAAAGGAGGGGATGATTGACAGAAGGGAAGATCACATCAGGTTGCTCAGGGAGTGTGATGGCATCCTGCTTCCTGACACTGCTTATTAAATAATAAGATAGATAAGTATCTCACGTCTACACTGGTTGATGGAAAAAGCACCGTGGCACAAGTAGCAAACACTACAGTGTAAAATTACTATGTTACAAGTAAAAGTCCTGCATTCAAAATGATACATATACAAAAGTATTAGCATCAAAATATATTTAAGGTTAAGTCTTCATAACTGAAAACCCACCAGTTTTGTTTATTTTTGCCGATAAAAACCCAAATATATGTATCATATATAATGAATGGTACTATTCAGCATAATGAAAACTATATGCGCGTTCACACTGCAGTACTTTTCCCACTTTAGTTCCGATATAGTTCCGAAATGTCGCGTTCACACCAAAAAGAGCCGGAACTAAAATGAGTTCATGAGAACCTTTTTGACCCCCTTTTCCGTCCCTGCTAGAGAGCAGGGACTTTCGTGGGAGAAAAAGGTTCCTATTTCTGATTGGCTGGGGCAGAATGCAAACCACGCCCCGTAAAACTCCCAAAACGTTTTGTGAAGCTGCCATTTTATTATCCTCGCATTAGCATTATTAGCATTAGCATTAGCCCAGCGCAGAAACGCAGAGAGACTAACTTATGGCAACACAAAAGAAAACATGGGAGCGGTGGAGATGAGGAGGTGTCGGCGTTCTGGCGATTTACTCGGAAGGCTTCAGTAGAAGCTGCTGGGAGTCCCAGCAGCTTCTACTGAAGCCAGTCCCCAACTCCGGGGACTTCCGGCCGGGGACTTCGGGTGGCAGTATACGCCGTGAAGTTGTTTGCGGCCTGCCAGTAAACCCAAAGCAGAAGAAGAAGAAGTGACGTCAGCGGCTTCATTTGCCTAATCCTCCCCCAGGGAACTTATTCCGGTGTGAACGCGATCTGTACTTAGTTCATCAGAACTAAAGAGTTCTGATGAACTAAGTTCTGATTAACTAAGTTCTGATGAACCTTTGTGGGAAAAGTACTGTGGTGTGAAAGCGATGTGTGCATACTTGAAGTATGTTTTGTTGGCAATACTGCTGAACTGTGAAATAGTGTTATTTAAGGATTAGAGTTAGGGTTAGGTGATATTTTGAAGGCTGGCAATTTTACAATGAGTTATTTTTACCCTGAGATATGAATACAAGCCGAGACTTGAATATGTATTTCCCCATTGAGGTCAGCACTGCCCACACACCTTCACATCCAGTTTAGTCCTTCTGTTGCACCAATTAAGTCACGGTGAATTGTGAATAGTTTGTACAGTGTTTGAAGGTCACATTTTAAATTAGCGTGGCTTCGATTTTTAATGGGGTTAATTACCATGGTAATAGCCCACAATCACATCCTGGTCAATAATTGTTTTGTAATTGCTTTGTGGTTGCTTAATAATGATACAGTCCATCAATTTGTGTCCTTGCATAATTACAATAGGCAATGTTTAATTATACTCAGAATAAACATGCATTCCTTTTACATAATGAGAACTAAGTGGCAAATACTGTCTTTTGAAAGAAGGGAAGAATAAACTGCACCTGCTCGTATACATTTGAAACATTTTAGGAGAATTGATGGTATGGCAAAGTAAAAACATAACTGAATTTCTCTCTATAGCGAACTCACAATGCCGTGCTTTAGGCTACACATGCTGCAAATCAGACTCCATTTGTTTTACGCAGAGATACATTTCTTGTTTACACTCACGGTAACTTCAGGAATGTTATTCTAACTGCACTACAGCAGCTTTTGCAGGGTATCTTTTTCATACCCTGCATTGTTCATTGTTTGAAGATGTAAATTGAGCAATAAAAAGGGAACGCTTACGGGATATATTGGATTAGACGTCCAGCATACTGTACGCTCATGTGTTTTGCATTATGAACTCCAGCATGGGGGCAAGGGATTGAGCTCTACACGCGGCGGTCAGCCTTAAATCCACAGATAAACGCGGCTCACTCATGCGAAGATGGTGGGGAATAGATAGTGTTTCTCCTCTTGGGAGAGGGGATGAAAAAGGGACTGGAAAACAAGCTTATGTATAGCGACCGAGTGGGTAGTCTGCGAGAAGATAGGATAAGCAAAACTAGACAACTATACAGGGTGAAAACAAGAGTGATAGATGAGGCAGAAGAGAGACAAAGACAGATAAAGTGGAGAGAAGAGTACAAGAGAGAAAGACTAAATCAGTCAGAGTGAATGAAAGAGAGGCGAGGAGGTGGAGAGGGAACTGGATGTCCTGTCTCTGGTACGTGCCGAGGGAGACAGATTTCCCGGCGGAGGGGTTCCCAAGTGTCCCCCCGCAGTTTGTAATAGGATTTTCCAGGCTACAGCAGGTAGTCTGTGAGGGAACTTTGTTCGCCGGTGCTCACAGATGAGGGTTAATGCGGCCCAAAGGCTCCTCTGCTGCTCGGGGCGCTCTGGGAGTCCGTCACTCCCTCTGCGCTCCCTCCTCGCTCCCTCCTCCCTCCCTCCTCGCTCCCTCCTCGCTCCCTCCTCGCTCCCTCCTGTCAGCACCGATCCGTCACAAAGGATTTCTCCTTGCACAACTCAGCGGCCATTTCTGACATCTCCAACAAACTAATTGTTGTCTCCAGTCTTGGCAAGCCCTGTGAAGTCCTATCGAGTTAGCGTCCTGTTGCACGGATGAGGAAGAAATAGCAACATGTATTTCTCGACCGAATTATGCCATGACAGAGTCTCCATGAGCAGAGTTTGTGTCATCCGTATTCTCTCCTCCAATGTTTCTCTTTCTCTGTTTAATGGCAGCTTCCTTTCCCCTCCAAGCCACTTCTTTATGACAGGCATTGTAATGTCTTTAGAGTTGTGGGCAGCCTCTGATTGGGCCACGCAGGGCTCCTCTCTGGCCCTGAGTGACAGTGGGACCAGGTCCAACCACCACCCAGGACACAGAGCCATAAATCATCCTGCTGGCACCGAGCTCCACTTCCTGAACAGCTACCAGTTCCTGCAGGGGACAAAAAGGCCTTTGTGGGCTTCTAGCAGCTCAACCCTCTTCTCTCATGGAGGATTCTGAGGTTTATGAGCGATGCTGAGAAAGATTGTAGAGAAAAAGAGAGTTCACACTCACTTTCTGTCTTATTAAGTACGTTTAAAAGGCTAATAGCTGCACCTGTTGATCGGATCAGCCACCGTTTGTTTGTATACGTCACCGTGGAAACTTTCCATTGACGTTCCCTGAAGATCAAGTCATCAGCCTTCAGTTCTTGGCGATTTCATCACAGTGTAGTGATGTGTGAAGAATCAGACTGCCAGAGCTGCGGCGGCCCTCACCAAAGGTGGCCTCCCTCCATCACTCCATCCCACCCTCCCTCCTTTTACATTCCTCTTTTCCACCAGTCTCCGTCCTCCCCGTGTGTTTGGATGGCTCCACCTCACTGTCAGCCTGTGAGCGACGGCTGTTTTCCTTACAGGCCAGATCAAGACATGAGATTGGCCCCAGGGGACCCGAGGATGTGAGGCTTCTGACACATCCCGTAAATCTAGGGTGTCCCATCTCCACTGCTCGATCTGCGCACAGCAATGAGAACACCAATGAGGCGTGAGGATGAACATTCCTCACGCCGTTCTCACACACAAACCCCCGGGTTTTGCTCGGAGAATAATACTCTGCTGCCCCTCGTCTTGGACTGGAGAGCGGTCCACTTCAGCAGAGAAAGTCCCAAAACCCCAACCATTAAGACATACACGTTTGTGTTAAATGATGAATATAAAATGGTGTGTTATTCTAGTGTTTGTGAGAAGACGTTGATATACTCAATTCCCATAATTCTCTGCCATATTTGGTTAAATCCTCTTCATACACACATTTAGGCACATCAAATTGGAAATCAGGGCTGCACGTTTAAGTGAATAATTTCATCGGAAATTGCAATAGAGATGGGGCCATATTGCTCAGAGCTGGCCCCATATGGGGGACCCGGGTTTAAATCCAGCCCGGGACCATTTATATCGCATTTCATACTCTTATGAAATGCCCCCTCTTAACACTATTACTTCAATGAAGGCACTGGTTGCCCTAAAAACATGTTTGTAGATCTACAAGGCCTTCAAATGCTATTTTATAGACTATTTAAAAAATATTAGTTTTGTACATATTGAGTTTTTGAATTATAATGCATAATTAAAGGCACTGTTTCCGCCAACAAATTACCCTAATTGAAATGACTTTAAACACAAGTCTCAGATGTCTCGTGCAGGAAGAGGCAGAGTGGAAAGTAGACTGACCAACCAACGAGGAAACTGCAGACAGGCTAGGCCCCTGGAAGCCCCATGTGTCCCCCTTTCCTCCTCACCCACCCAGCCACGTTAGCCACGTTAGCCAGATTTTTCACCCAAATGGAAATGCAGCCTGTCATTTCCACGCAGCCTCCAACCGCTCTGTCTGTCCAATCCGTCACAGCGCGCCAGCGGCCGCGCAAATAGGCCTGCCACTCTCACTGTCATCTGAGTAACGGATGTCCCATCGTTACCACAGGGTGGGACCAGGCAGGTCCACTTTCACCTCCCCCCCCCCCGCTCCCCCTCCTCCCTCCTCTTTCCCAGTGATGAGCCTTTTGGACCACTCCAGGACTTTAAGGTGTGTTTGTGGCTGCTTTCTGATGCATTATTTTTTTCTTTGTGCGATGAATGCTTCCCCCCCCATCAGAAGCAGAGGTATAATAGGAGCAGGGGTGGGGCGAAATAAATTGTGTCCTGGACTGGTAACCTAACAGCCATCATAAATAATGTAGACCTATTTGAAGGGGAAGATGGGGCATTAGAAGCTATTTACACTGCAGGAGCCTTACTATCGATCAGCATGGGACGTCCCATAGATAAGAAAGGGGTGATGTCATGGTTATTTATGGTGATTCCCGACGGTAAGGCTACAAAAGGGATTTCGGGGCGACAGCATCATCAGTTTTTTGGGGTTGCAGGGGGTGTGATGCATTCTGTCATCAATGGAACAATCAGCAGGGTGGTTCAGGGAGGGGTGGACATGCACAGACCAACATACACACTCAGTACACATGCAGACATACATAGACAACCCAACACACAATGCCAAGATAAATGCCTCTGGTGTGATTACGGTCCATAAAGAGTAGTTAGAGGAGATGGCTCAGAGGAGATACAGTACGTCTCTGTCTCCCTGCTCCACATTCACCAGCCTACACATCTATATAGAGTGCAATAAAACACCAGTTCTCCACTGGTGTGCTGTGAAGTGAGCCAAAGGCCATATTCAATAAGAGTCTGAGGCAGAATTACCATTCAGGGATCACCAGTCGGGTCACATAAGTACATGAACCTGAGTTGTGTTGGATGAGGATTTAGGAACTGTGAGATGTGGACACTGGCTAAGGTGCGCCTTGGGATTTGACCGGATGTTATACATACTGTAGAGGGAGAGAAATAACAGGAAGACATCTTGAAAAAGAGCTCTGAGGTGACTTAATTAGAAACACAGCTATTGGTTTCCTTTTTAAAGTAGTCTGTTGACAGCATTTTGATGTCGGTGATAATGAAGACGGCTCAAATTGATGCCTTATCCTCTGCACAAACTGCTCAATCACTTTAAAAAAGAATAAGTACTCTAATGGCACCTTTTGCTAACAGGAAGAGTGGTCAGATTAACCGTAAACATGTAGTTATAACATGCACTAATTGGCATATTCTTTATTTGATGTTCAAAAAGGTCTTGAACAGCAAAATAGGGCCTTTACGTTGTTGTTCTGAGGTATATATGCCAGGTTTTTTTTGCGCCTATTTTAAGAGACTGTGGATAAAGCTTAAGCTAAATGAAATGTAATGTATTCTATGATGTGTATGGTATGTATTTGTGTAATGGTAGCCTTACTATTTACGCTTGCAACTGACCACAAAATGACTTTATAATACGGTGTTAGGACGCAGCAAACAATCACACACAGAACATCAACACTTCTTCTCTCTGCCTTAAGCTTACAAAAGGGGAGAGAGAGAGAGATTGAGATAGGGTGGAAGTACAGAAGGAGAGACTCCCTGAGCTGAGGGAGGTGTGGGGGGGTGGCAGTGAGGAGAACAGGAGGGAGTAAAAGCTGGCAGCGCTCCACAGTGTTTTCTGTCGCTGGCCCCTCAGAGCAGGAACATTATTGTGAATATTAGTTAAAAACTTCTGGCACCCATCCAGACACCGGCCTCTGCCTGTGCGGAGGGGAAGGGGGTTCAAGTCCCATCATACACACACACCATTATTGCCATTAACCAACCCCCCCCCCCCCCCCCCCCCCACCATCTCCTCAGCACACTCACGACTACAAAAGCTCCACAACAACAAGATGTGTGGAGCCTAAAGTCCTGCCCAGCCCTGATAACAAGTCCCAGCTTTTCAAGAAAAAAATAAGCAAACACATGTGGCTGTTTGATGTCCGCCTTATCTCCGCTAACTTCACATTCTCAGAGAGTTTCTCCAGCGAGATCAAATTTAGTAATTAATCTGCTCGCTTTTTTATGAATTGTTATTGAGCAAAACTTTTACTTAAACTGGAAAGCGCACAGCTGAGTCCGTGCACCAGAGGAGTTTCCAGCAGGCTTCTTTCATGCTGCTAATGAGAAAGTGGCAGAGGAAAAGTCTGCTGAACTCCGTAAGGACTTGTTCTGCTCAGAAAACACTTGAGTCGTGTGTTTACTCTTGGATGAGCGATGAGAAGGGCATGGTGATTTGTGTGTTTGTCGTGATAAAGTTCAACACTGCCTCCTGGGACTAGATACAGATCGCTCATCATTTTTAGATTTAAATGTTCCTTTTGAGTTTAATTGGACAGGAGAAATAACTTACCCTAATGAGTTCAGTTCAAGCAGCCATATTGTGCTTGTTTTCAGGTTGCATATTTGTATGTCCCGCCCCTTAGCCCCTTATCACATACAATGTGTTGGAGCGCTAGCCAATAGAAGCACGAGTGTTACGTAGTGATGTCACCATGTTATGGAAGTCAATGAAGGAGTCAAATGGAGGTGTTTGAGACAGGGGGGGAGTGTGTGGGTGAGAAACTCCCTCTGGAGGGAACTTTGGGATTTTGGGATCACACTACAGGGAAGGGAAACCCCAAAAAGCTTAATATGGCCCCTTTAAAAAAATGACGACTCAAAATCAGTGGTGGAAATAATTTTTCTCAAGAACAATTTAGAGATACTTGGACTTAAATATATCCAATTATGCTACTTCATACTTCTACTCCACTACATCTCAAAGGTAAATATTCTATTTCAGCTTTAGTTACTTTTCAGATTTTCCATTAAAAACATGTCATATCAACTTAAATATCCAATGCATAATCATTTTCAAAAGTCGTCAACAACAATAATGTGTGTACTAGATTTTTGTTTGTCTACAACTGTGAAATGCAAATTGGTGCAAACCTTATTAACACTCACTTTGTAGAATGAGTACTTTTACTTTTGATACTTTCAGTACATTTAGCTGTTACTTATTTTACTTAAAGGTGGGGTAGGTACAGTAATTTTGGAGAAACCAGCTCGAGTGCGCTAGAATTTGAAGATTCTAGCGCACTCGACTCAGACTCAGACTTCCTTACAGAGCCCCTCCTCCAACACACACGAACGCGCACATGACCAATGAGGGCACGAGATAAGTTTGTGCACAGATGGAAGGCTGACAGGCAGGTATGCCATCCAGTTATTTTAGCCGGGCCGGCTCAGATGATTGGTCGTGCTTTTTACAGTATTACGGCTTCCACAGATGAATTTTTTTTATGTATTTATTGTGAAAGCATTTCATATATTCATTCAGGTTAAGAGCATTCCATGGAATATAACAAAAAGTGTTTCTGAAATAAATGACATACCCCACCTTTAAGTGAGGTCTTAAATACAGGACTTGTACTTGTTATGTAGTATTTTGTCATTAGTGCATGGGTGCTTTTAGTTAAGTAAAGTGTCTAAGCACTTCTTCCACCACTGCTCAAATTGACTTGGCATCGGTGTTAGTGTTTCAGGAGTCAGTTGGTTAAACGATGCCACTGAACAGGAAGATAGCTGCCTGGCACGGAGTTGAAATAACAGAAAACACACAAAGAGGACTTGAGCAGTGAATAAGGCACCTCCCTCCCATTGGAGGAGGAGGGTGTAGGGTCTATTCAACAGGAACAAGGGGACACAATGAAACAGGGTCAATGCTGGGTCAGCAAAGTCCATGAACTGCAGGGTACAAGTGGAGGCAGGCAGCAGTGAGAGTGCACAATATAGACAGGTGAGCCTTTTAATGCCGCAGGAATGTGATGCAGGAAGGTGACTTCAAGATCAGCCAATGCCTATGAGGCCAACTTTAGATGTATAAACGCTCTTACTGCACGTGTGTGTACTCAAGGCAATGAGTTTTTGAAGTGAAGTCGTCCAAGGGGTTTGTTAAGGTCTTTTGACAAAGCCATCGCAAAGGTCATGTATCTATAAGTATCTCTTTGACCTGTCACCCATGACCCCTCAGCCAGGCAACACAACGAGGGGCTTAGAGAGGTGTCACCATGGCAACACGGTATGGGTCAGTGAAGGGACAGATATCGTTTTTTACCTTTTGTTAAAATCTTGCACATACACCTGCATGCATACATGTGTGTGTGTTTTTTAAGTACAGTTTGTGTCCTTTCCCCAGAGAGTGCATCCTCACATTTGTCTCCATCAGCAGTGTGGTCATTAAGAGAGGGCACTTTGAGGTCTCTACTGCACTTTCACCCTATAAAAAACATCCCCCCCCCCACACTCTCCGCCAAACAATCCCAATGAGGATGGGTCGTTGGGCTCCCAGGTCTCTATCCCAGCCTGCCTTGGGGGGAGCAGGGGTTTTGTCTCTCACCCCCCTTTTGTTAGAGTACCCCCCGTAATAAATCTGGATCTGGTAAATAGCCCATGAATAAAGGGAGATTTTATCCTTGGTGGCACAGGGAAGATTTAGTGGGCAGAGGCAGTGTCGCCTCTCTTCTGAACAACTACAAAGTGGTCACTCAGCGAGCCTTAAGAGGCATAAAAAGCCCGCGGTAGTTCATTAAATCTCCAGCATGAAGATGGGGCTGCTGTGGCGGTGATTTACGGCGGTCAGGTGCATATAGAGGCGGTGGCACTCGGCCCCACCTCTCATTCTCTGTCTGTCCCAATGAGGAAATAACTAAGCATGCTGCGCTATTTAATGGCCGCAGAGTATGGAGACACAGGAAAAAAGGACAGGGACACTGTGAGGAGAGAGAATGGGCTGGGGTGAGAGAAAGGAAGGGGGGAGACGAGAGTGGTGTGTCCTTAACCCTTGTTTCTTTTTGTCTAACTTTGAATACGAGCAAGGAATCATACCTTAGTCTTTCTTCGTCTCTGGGTCATTCTGAGTGTGGTTCCAGCTGGATAAGTGGTGCAGGAATGAGTCCTAAAACCCTGAAATGAGTCAGCATTTTAGCATCACTGCAGTGAAATACATTTTGAAGCCATATTCATTGCATTAGTGTTCTACATCATACCGTATGTTTTGACATTATGGCTCTGTTTGTCTGGTTTGCTTTTTTATGAATTCGATATTTAATATCTGGTTTAAAAACTGTCTCTTAAATACATGTTTCCTTAAAAGATCTCTAATACAATGTCAAACACACACACATCGTCAAATCTTTATCTTCCCTCTGACCTTACTGTTATCACGGCACCTTTCTGTTTTCCCAAGTATCGGGTCAAACTCTCACCTTGAGGCATTTGCCTCTTAAGATGGGGAACATTCAATATTTGTTCGCAGATTCTTCCGTGCTTTCTCTCAGTGATAGGGCCTTCACTTACTCAGCGTCGTGTTTGTCCTGTTCAAACATTCACACAGCACAGACCAAGGCAGGGACCTCATAAAGAAAGTGCAGTGTGCCTATCATCGTAATCTCTGACACAAAGGGTGTTGATAATGCTGTCATGGAAATAAGTTGTGTTTTTCATTTGTTGTCTCAGAAAGGCAGAACAATAACCCGTCGTTAGCTTGAAGTATCAGCCTGTACCCATGCAGATATGGATGTCAGGAAGTGTCAAAATGAGTCTTTGTAGTTGTTTTTTATACACAAAAACCTATATAACACACCACAGGAAAGGAAAGGAAAGGGAAGAAAAAAGCATAATAGGCAGTGGAGACGACAGAACCCTAAACCTAATGCCATCATATCATCGCATTGAGAAATCCCTGTCATAGTTCTCCACATAGTTTCCCCAGACAGCATGTTTACTCCTCCGAACATTAGTTTAAAAAATGACCAAGTACTGTTTACACTCCCGTCCTTTATTTCATTCCTGCCTGTGACTCAGAAGGTCAAAGTAAATCTGTTAATCTATTCACTGAAGGACAGCATAAGGGCAGATAAATGTCATTTACCATGGGAGTACTGGACTGTGACTCTCCAAATAGGATGATTTAGACTTGTATTAATCAAATTCAGAAATGTCAAGTTTCTCTCTCTTTTATAAAGTTCTCCCTCTCTGCTATTCCTCCCCTCTACCCTTCATCCACCTTTCCCTCGCCTCTGATGTCGGTATAAAGATGTAGGGCCTGATCAGTGGGAGCTGATGTCCTAATAGAGAAGTAATGAGAATAGATCTGCTGGCTGCCGGGCCGTCTGCGTGTCCCGGCGTGCGGCTGTGTTCAACCACTTATGAAAGACACGAGGGGGAGAGTGCGATGTGCTCTGGCCCTTAGCACAAAGATAATATTCACTGTTTTATCCACCTCTGCCTGACAAATGACTGTCATTAATCAGCAGCCCGAACGTCCACCTACATGTCTGTGAGTGTGTGTGGGATGGCGTAGAGGTGAATTTGGAGCATTTGCCTTTCTGCATATTTGTGCAAGGCAGAAAGGCAAACACACACACCTTGCAGATCGTGCCTTAGATAAAGATAGGGCATTCACTTATTGGCCAATGAGAATAAGAGGTCCTTTAGTCGCCACACTGCGGAGACTTATAAAGTTACAGCAAAGGGGCAGGGCAGATTCAAGTAAAACATGAAGGTAGCAGCTGTAGTGTGTTACATAGGTTTTTTTGTAGAATAGAATATGGAGGGATGAAACCCTCTGGTCACACATGCACAGCACACAGCACACACAGTGAAATGTGGCCTCTGCTTTTAACCCATCCTAGTAGCAGGAGTCTAGTACTAGGAGCAGTGGGCAGCTATTGCACAGCGCCCGGGGAGCAATGGGAGTGAGGGAGGGAGTGGTGCCCTTGCTCAAGGGCACCACGGCAGGGCAGGAGGTGAACTGGGACCTCTCCAAGTAGCAGTCCACACTCCATATTTAGGTCTGTTCGGGGACTTGAAACGGCGACCCTACGGCTCACAGTCCAAGCCCCTATTGACTGAGCCACTGCCGGACTATTGTATGTAAATAACCTGCAAATGCTAAAATCCCGTAGTTCCCTCCAGCAGGAGTTTCTCTCCCACCCCCCCCTGAAATGCCTCCATCAGTAACACTCACGCTTCTATTGGCTAGCTGTCCAACACATTGTACGTGATAGGCTAAGGGGCGGAACATTTCTAAGTGGTTGACCAATCAGAACAAAGCCGGCCAGCTAACCAATCAGAGCAGACTGGGCTCTGGTTTCAGACAGAGGGTGAAAAGAGGTGCTGCAGCACAGGCAGTATGAGAAAAATAAAGAGCTTTTTGAACATTAAAGCATGGAGACATGTCACAGGAGAGGCACACAATAACAATTTGTACCTGAGAATGAGCAGAATAGGACCCTTTTTAAAATATAAATGTAAGTTAAGAAGCAGCAAGTGTGTTTGCACATAGCATTGTTATTTTTCAACAGCGGTGTTACAGTCAGAAGTAGCAGCCAGTAATAACAGTTATATTGCACATAACATGGAGGGGGTTGTTGCCTCCCAGATTCACCTTCAAGCTGTGTTGTAACGAGAGTAAAAGAATAAACCAGAGTTGGGGTCAAACAGAAAATAAAATAATGGATTCTACGATGTGAGAGGGAAAAGAGAAAAATCAAGTGTTTTTAAAGGAATGATGCAGAAGAAAATGCAAGCGGGACAAGTGGGCGGGTAAATAAATGTGGAGGTTAACGGGCACAAAGGGCCGGTGTGAGGGCCGGTTGTTGGCCCTCTCACTAGATGAGGTGGCAGAGAGAGAGAGGGCCCGAGGAGGCCCTTTGTGTGAATGAATGCGTCTCACCCTCCAATGTTATCATGATGGTGAGTCATTAATCACAATCCTGACAAAATACACAGTGACCAAGAATCACACACTTGGCAGCCACACAGCGTGCACACACACACACACACACACACACACACACACACACACACACACACACACACACACACACACACACACACACACACACACACACACACACACACACACACGCACACACACACACACACACATGTTTGTATTGCTCTCTAACTCACCTGCCCTTACTTCTCATCTCCTCTGGGTCACAGCAGTGATTGCCGGATAAAAACTAGTACAGCGACGAGTAAATACAAAGAGAGGCTGGAAAACTGTAGCTTGAGGAAATGTGCTCCTTCTGAGGTTTTTCCCCCATTATGTTTACTATTTGCCCTGCAACACCTCACCTATACAGAGTCACAGAATCACATCTGGTTGAACGTGCAAAATGCTTTATTATCCTTAGATATAAAATCAGTTCTCGTTGCTATTGCGATCCCTCTTGAATCGCCATAGAAGACAGTTAAGCATGTCTCGTTGATGTCTGCTGTATAACTAGGATTGAATACAAAGAGCCGTTGGAAAACTGTAGCTTCAAGGAAATGTGCTATTTCCATTTATGTTGTACTCTTTGCCCTGCAACAGCTCACCTATACAAATTAACAAACTATTCAATTAAGTCTAAATGAATGGTGCAAAATCATTTTTTGTCCTTTTCGTTTTTAAGAAAATCTGCTGTTGTTGCTTTTGTGATTTCTCTGGAATTGTCAAACAAGACACAATACACAGGGTTCATACACTTTTTCACCAATGATTTTCAATGACTTCTCCATGACCTTTACCTAATTTTCTATGACCAAAAAAATTACTCTCTCAGCGGTACCACTGAAAATGGTTTATTTTAACATGGAACAGGAAAATAAGGTCTGCATATGAAACATGTCGTGCCTATCCAAAACAAATCAAATAGTAGGCTTACTAGCTTCTACACGCTAAAGCAACTAAAATCTCTCACCAGCAAAATACCTCGTCAGTTAAATGCCATTTTACGTTTCATTACTATACGATACAGTATTTATTATCATTATAGTATTACTATTTCGGCGATTAGATCAAATATCAATTATATTTGATGCAACTTTAGTTACATTTCCATGACTTTTCCAAAACTTTGGGGAAAATATTGTTTTCCATAACTTTTCCAGGGCCTGGAATTAGCATTTTGAATTTCCATGACTTTTCCAGGTTTTTAATGACCGTAAGAACCCTGTATACAGTATGTCTGCTGTATGACGACGAGTAAATGCAAATATCCTGGAATACTGTAGCTTATAGGCTCCTTTATGATTTATTTTCACCGAGATGTCGACGCATTCTCTGTACTACCACCCTGCAACACCTCACCTATACAAAGCAACGCGCTACATAAAACTCTTTACTAAATGAAAGTGCTGTAAGGGAGGTCTAAGTAGCTCGCTATGAGGGGATTTGGCAGCAGCAGCTGGGAGCCGCTCTGCTTCACAGAGGCTCCTCTCTCTGAGCTGGCTCCGGCCCCGGTCCTTCCCTCTGGCCTCGGTCTGGCCTCGCTCTGGGCCGGCCAAAACCTCCACCACATCCCTGAGGAGCATCGTTGCATCTCTGATCTGCTGCGCTGTGCCAAGTGCACGACCTGACAGGCGCACTGCCCCCCCCCCCCAACACAACCTGCCTCCTCCTGTGACCTTTGTTTTCTTATAATATTACAAGGCTTGACGCTCCATTTGTTTCTATCTTTCGCTATTTATCACACTGTTTCACAAACACATCCAATCCAGAGTCATTTGACACTCGCAGCCCATTCATCTGCACCGGTGCCAGTAACAGAACAAATTACTTTATGTTTTGTTACATGTTGTCATAGCGAACTTTCTTACTCTCCTCATTTACAACCTTCTCAGACTCTCTTTTTTCATAGAGTGAAGAGAGCTCTGTCATTTGATTTGATCCCAGCTGAGGCAAAGGTCCCACCTTTCCCATAATTAATTCTCCTTTTTTTTCTTTCTCTCTCTCTCAAGAAACACAATTACATCTGAATGGTGCAAAATATGTTTTCCCTTTTTTTTTTTTTTGTAACAAATGTGTTCTCATTAGCCGCTTTCACAGCAATTACTTTGCCGTACTTAGTGCCCAGCACTTAGTGCCAGCACTTAGTGCCAGCACTTAGTACCCCTATGGAACTAAGTACAGATCGCGTTCACACCGGAATAAGTTCCCTGAGGGAAGATTACGCAAATGAAGCCGCTGACGTCACTTCTTCTTCTTCTGCTTTTGGTTTACTGGCAGGCCGCAAACCACTTCACGGCGTATACTGCCACCCGGAGTCCCCGGAGTTGGGGACTGGCTTCAGTAGAAGCTGCTGGGAGTCCTAGCAGCTTCTTCTGAAGCCTTCCGAGTAAATCGCCAGAACGCCGACACATCCTCATCTCCACCGCTCCCATGTTTTTTTTTGTGTTGCCATAAGTTATTCTCTCTCCGTTGGTGCACGGGGCTAATGCTAATGCTAATAATGCTAATGCCAGCAAATACAATGGCGGCTTCACAAAACTTTTCAGAGTTTTACGGGGCGTGGTTTGCAATTCGCCCAGCCAATCGAAATTGGTACTTTCTTCTCCCCAGAATAGTACCACCTCTCTAGCAGGCACTAAAAATTGGGGTAAAAGTTCTCGGATCTAAGTACTCTTTTTGGTGTGAACGCAAAATTCCAGGCACTAACGGAACTAAACGGGAAAAGTATGGGTAAAAGTACTCCGGTGTGAACGCGCCTCTTGCTACTGCAATCTCTCTTGAAGTGTCATACGAGACAGCCTAATCTAGTTTAGGTCTGCTGTACTACAAATGTACTTTCTTACATTATCAAATCATTCAATGGAATAATTCAAAGGTATTTTTGCACAATAGCAGCGTAATTTTTGCAATAAAAAGGTGGCTCCAGGAACAGACACAAAAACATGGCAGGACATTCTCTACAGCTCAAGGACTCTCTGAAGACTCAGGCTCATAGTCAATACATAGTGGAGCTCTCAATACAATACAATTTTCGGCCCAAAGAAGCTACAGTATTGATGGTAACTTTGTTGTCACATAAATCCCGGTGCAGCCATTTGTCCGTAAAGCACATTAAACTCCAGATATTCCGTCTGACTTCTGGCTCTCGCTGTTAGCTCGTCCATTCTGTTAACTAGTGATCTTGTGTTGCAATGATTAGAGGGATGCGACACAACTTGTAGCTCCTTTGTCTCTTCGGTTTACCCAGCATCCTCTTGGTCCATCTCCAGATTTCAGTGGAGAAAGCCCTTCTAGCAGGCTTTAGCATGATTAGCTTCTCTTTGGTGTAAAAAAAAGCAGCCATGGGGTTGCCGGGCAAAAGTAGAAACTCAACGGTGAAAAAAACAACCTAAATCTCTTTCTACAGGAAAGTCTAGAGCAGGGGTGTCAAACTCAAGGACCGGGGGCCAAATCCGGCCCGTGATTTCATTTTCTGTGGCCCAACCAGTGTTCATTTCGTCAACGAAAACTATGACGAAAAATGTTCGTCAACGACCTTTTTTACATGACTAAGACGAGACGATGACGAGCTAAAAATAGATTCTTGATAACGAAAATTTGACGAAATGTATATTTAGTTTTCGTTGACGAGACGAGACGGGACTAAGGTGTTAATGGTGGACTATCGGACATTCAAAATGCAGGGTATTTCCCCCCAAGTGTCCGTCTTGTCTGTCAAAATGCATCTTACATTTCTAACTTGCAATATCATTATTTCCGCTCTCTTCACTCCAGAAGAGCGATCTCCCTCTCTCTGTGTGCGGGGGGCGGGGCCTAACAGACACGCTGCAGCGGCACACAGATCTGCCGGGGACGGAGCGTTCAGAGAGTATAGAGACACTCTACAAGACTCGATGTGGACAAAGCTCGTTTGCCATGTTTTCGCGTTAGCGCGTTGACACGAGTAGAGTAGTCTGTCCAAACAGCCGGCCAAAAGGCGTCATATTCAGTCGGAGAAATGCACAATTTTCGACTTCCTTAACTCGTAGCTCTGTTGCCCCAATTACGAGTAACGTTATCACATCAGGTGTGCAGAGGTGGGAGAAGTACTCAGATCTTGTAGCTAAGTAAAAAAATACCATAGTGTAGGAAGAGTTCCTCAAGTCAAAGTATGATCATCAAAATATATTTAAAGTAGCAACAGTAAAAGTAGTCATTGTGCAGATTGGTCCATTTCAGAATAATATATATGATATGTTTTATAATGATTGATCATTAAAGTGTTCTCAAAGCTAGTAAAGGTGCAGCTAGTTTGAAGGACTTTGTATACTGCAGGGTAGCTTGTGAATTTACTAAAGTCTGAGTTAACACTTGATTATATTTCACATCATTCATCCACATCTGTAAAGTAACTAAAGGTATTAAATACATGTAGTGGAGTAGAAGTACACAGTAGCAAAACATTGAAATACTCCAGTAAAGTACAAGTACCTCAACATTTTACTCAAGTACAGTACAATATTTTAACATAATTATATATATATTTCATTTATTTCACATTTAAATAAAGCAATTAATTCGGTTAACAATTTGTTAGTTTTTTCCTTTAAAAAATAACAAAAAGTAAATACAAGAATACCGTTAAAGTACCGGATCGATAAGCAGTATTGATAAGACTAGTAGTACCGTAGAAAACCTTAACGATACCCATCCCTAGATATTACACAAGTAAAGTGTTAAGAGAGTGAAATGTTGCTTTACGAATTTCAACACTTGATGCTGTCACCTTGATTACGATGTCAGAAACCTGTATTTGCCTAACTGAATTGGTTTAAAGAGAAAACATTTTGACTAAAAGTTGACTAAAATGTAATTTTTCATCGACTAAAAGTAGACTAAAACGTTTTGAGTTTTCGTCGACTAAAACTAGACTAAAACGTTTTGAGTTTTCGTTGACTAAAACTAGACTAAAACTATGAAGGATAGAAATGACTAAAATGTGACTAAAACTAATAACCATTTTCGTCTAAAGACTAAGACTAAGACTAAATCAAAAACAGCTGCCAAAATTAACACTGGGCCCAACAAGAGCTTGCAAAGAATATAATATGTTTATTACACGGTTACATGCCGATTTACAGAAGCACGTTGCCCATAAACTACATGTCCCACAATGCATCTCAAATTAGACTTTTCTTAGAATTTGACTTTTTTTCAAAATGTTACTTTTCTTTTCAAAATGTCACTTCCTTTTCTTTTTTTTTGACTTTTTTTCCAGAATTTGGCTTTTCTTTTTAAATCATTTTGTGACATGCTCACTGAAGAGACTTGCAATTATTTGCCACAGACTTCTGCTTTCAGACGTAGTTAATTATATAGTTATTACCCTATCCCATAATAATCCAATGCAGTGGCAAACATTTAATATAATACATTATTTTATATATATTAAATATTTATATATGTATTTTTATATAGTCTTAAAGTTACAACCGGCCCTTTGAGTGCAACCATAATGCTAATGTGGCCCGCGATGAAATTGAGTTTGACACCCCTGGTCTAGAGAGCGCAAGGCTTGATTTAAAAATAAAAGTTGAAAGCAGTACAAATCTATTAGGAGCAACTCCAACAGGCTGCATGTACAGTTGGCTCAAGTTTTCTTTGAAGGGCCTTATACGTTCTCCCTCATCGCTCTCATCCTGTGAGTTCACTGAAGACACCGTAAACCCAGTGGGTTAACCCCTAACTGGGACATGCCCACCATAGGAAGCTTTTGTAATGATGAGAGATAAAAAGGTGAACATCACAGAGAAAGTGTGCAGGAATGTGAGAGAGATACAGCTCTGTAATAATGTGTCCTCAGAGGAATCTGCGTCCTCCACATATGAGAGCGTTTAACGAGGCTGTAGCCGTGGCGTTTAATAGTTCTGGTGATGATAATTGTGGGGCTGCGTGATGGCTTGCTCGTTAAAGCCGCTGCAGTAAGAGTGGATTTCAGGGCTGTAATTGCAGCTTGTTAGGATGATCAGGAGCTGTGGCCCCCGCTCAACGCCCATGTGCCTTCACTGTGGCCCTCGGCTCCTGGAGGCCTCTGAAGTACAGCAGCAGCATCCTCTATTAAACAGAACCATGCAGGACATTTTATTCAGCATGATGCTTTGATTTTATTTTGTCATGTGGGCTTCATCAGAGACTTTCTTTCCAGGTTTTTAATTCCCAGTGCTTCTCAGATTTATTTGCCCACTTAGCAAATACCTCAATTTCTCTTTAACGGTTTCAAGAGGAGATATTCGTCTAATATGTTCTCTTTGTCTCTAGAGGTCTTAATGTGTGCACATGTAAAAATGTGTCTTTGATTCTGTGTATATATATACATATTTGCACACATATTTTTGTATACATTTGTTTTTATATTCGGGATTGTGGGAAACGGTATTTCTGTATACACAAAGGCAAGGCAAGGCAAGGCAAGGCAAGTTTATTTATATAGCACCTTTCAACACAAGGCAATTCAAAGTGCTTTACAAAAATGGAAGACATTAAGAAAATGGCATTTAAAATCAGTCATTAAAAAGAAAAGATAATAAAATAAACATTAAAAGCAAAAATACATGGATAAAAGTTAAAAGTTACAGTGCAGTTTAAGATGTGAATAGTTCAATTAAAAGCAGCGGCAAAAAGAAAAGTCTTCAGCCTGGAATATTGACAATAAAGTTGATTTTATTTAACAATAGAACCAAATAAAAGGCACATATTGTATTCACACCGAAACAAAACATGGTAAGAGACCACATTCTTTGATAGATTTAAATATCCCCATCTCTGTTTTACCCTAGTGAGTCATGTTTAGGACTTTAAGTCAGAGCCAAGGCCTGGTAGAGGAATCTCTGATGTGGCCTCTGTCCCTGCGTGTGGGAGGGGGGGGGGGGGGGGGGGGGGGGGGGGGGGTTGGGTTCTAGTGTATAATTTAAGATTTCTGGTGAGCTAAATAGCACTCTAGCTCAGTAGCCATCAATATGGCCGCTTGTAAAATGTGTCTGGGACCGGTTGGAGGCAGGCTGGCTTGTTAGGTGCTGGGAGGCAGGTGGTGGAGGGCCAAGGCCAAGGTCCATATGGATCTGATCACAGAACAGTAGTGGCAGCTTATGGGCTTTTACTCCAGCACATGGTGTCTCTGTAGTTCCTTCAGTCGGTAGCTCTGTTTCTCTGCATGTCTGGATATGTCGCTCTGTGTGCCACTGTGTTTAAGAACTTATCTTTGCATTACATTATACTTTTTTATCCTAAGTGACCTTCAATAAGTGCATTCGACAATGAAGAAAGCAACTCAAATAGCAGGAATCCTGTGTGTAAGATAGTTTTCAATGAGCTGAACCATTTTTAAGGGGCTCTATTATTTTCATTTTCAGGTTCATATTTGTATTTGTGCCTCTACTGTGACATGTTTCCAATGCTTAACTATTCATGAAGGTTTTTAATTGTACTGTCTGTGCTGTAGCACCAAACCAGAGCTCTGATTGGTTAGCTGGCCTGCTCTGTTGTGATTGGTCAACCGCTTAGAGATGTTGGAGCGTTAGCCAATAGAAGCATTAAGTGCTACCGCATTGGCTTCAAATAATCCAAACTTTTCTATGTGCTACAAAAATATATTTTTTTAGTTGTCTTTCTCTTTCTCTCCTCCCTCTTTTCATGAACTCATAAACTTTCTTTTTTGTTACTTCCCCTTTAGTTTTTTAATAAACGAGTATATCCCACTTTCATTTTGTGGATTTTGCGTGTAGTTCTTTGCATACTTGTGTTCAGCAGTACATCTGGAGCTTCAAGGAAAATGATCCAAGAACAAGTAAAGAATGCAATGGACTCGCTTTCCAGACCGCCCGACTTTTAATCACAATGTCATGTTTTCAAATGAGCTAAATGAATCCCTTCTCCCCTCTTTGTCTCCAACCTCAAATATTTACTGTTGGCGTTGTCTGTTGGCGGCGGGTGAGGGAGGGAGAGGTGGGGCGGGTGGAGGAGCACACACCACTCTGCAGTGTGCCTGGGCCAGAGAGCAGAATGTGGGCCCCGCTCTACCCCGAGGGCCCGAGTGTGTAGCCGCGCTGCTTAATTGAGATCTCAACGTGACATTGAGCGCTTGTAAATTACAATGTGCGGGCCAGACAAGCTAGAGAGGCCTTCATCTCAGCAGCAGCCCAAAACATATGGTGTGTGTGTGAGTGTGTGTGTAAGTGTGTGTGTGAGTGTGTGTGTGCCATCCTGCTAGTCTTGCATGCAGTTAGATAGTTTTACTTTTGGGAATACTCTTTTGGAATGTCTCTCTACCAGCACGTTATTTGCATACAAGCTCTTGTCCTCCTTCCTAAACCACCAATGAACTATTTTTAGTAAACCTTGCTCACGTCATAACAAACATATAACCCAACCCACTTATTTGTAAAAAGGCCTGATTATGCTTTTTTGGAGTCTTCCGTTCCCTGTAGTCTGTTATAGGTTTGTGTGCATGTAAATGGTCTGCAAAAGCTACAATTCTGACATCACAATGTCACACTTGCGGTTCTATTGGCTAGCGCTCCAAAACATTGTATATGATAGACTAAGGGGCGGGACATCTCTAAGCGGTTGACCAATCACAACAGAGCCGGTCAGCTAACCAATCAGAGCAGAATGTGCTCTCAATAACAGGCAGATAGAGAATAATTACTAAAGTCTTAAAGTTAACTGTAACGCGATGTGACATGTACATGCAATTTGGCACACATTCATACACACACATTTTCACACACTAACCATGAAACTTATACACACACAAAAAGACACACATGCATGTATACAGACTTGTCAGTCATGCAGTGTGTGTTTATATTTAGAAGTTGTAATGAGTGTGATGTCATTTCTCCACACTCCTGAGAACAATCTGGCAATCTGGATCCTGTCAATCACTCTGTGCCTGCAGGCGTTAGCACACTGAGGTGAGGGGTGGGGGCTTGTGTGTGTGTGTGTGTGTGTGTGTGTGTGTGTGTGTGTGTGTGTGTGTGTGTGTGTGTGTGTGTGTGTGTGTGTGTGTGTGGTGTGTGTGTGTGTGTGTGTGTGTGTGTGTGTGTGTGTGTGTGTGTGTGTGTGTGTGTGTGTGTGTGTGTGTGTGTGTGTGTGTGTGTGTGGGCGTACGTTTGGAGAATGTGTGTTAGTTTAGTTTAAAGGTTCTGATGAGCAACTCTTTAACAAAGACCCAACATATGAGCCGCACATGGTGCCCTACTTGAGGAATGGGCTTCATCATTCTCACCTCATCACCGTAGCGACTGCACACGCCTTAACACACACCCACACGCACCCACTCTGGAACACACACCCTCACACGTCCACGCTTACAGCTCCACACATGCACAAGTCTACCCTGTCATTCATATGCACAGCTGCCACACACTCACAACACACACATTCACTCACCCACAAACACCCGCAGCGCCCCCTTTCCCCCCGCAGCCACCCCTGGAAAGGATGAAATTTGTTTACTTTTTACATTTTTCCCATGGTGTAGCAGACAGGAAGTGTGTAAAGGAGTCTTGATGGAAGCTAATGACACTGACCCACTGTGTGTGTTAACATGGTGTGATTTTCCTCTTTGTCCCAGGATTATTAAAGAGGCCATATTACGATTTTATTTTTTTAGTGTGTTATATAGCATATGTGCATGTCAATGGTCCACAAAGGCTATAATCCCTGTGTTCTCTCCCACACACTCCCCGCCCCCGCCCCCGCCCTGAAACTCCTCTATTGGAATTCACTTTCGGAACATAGTGACATCACTATGTAACACCCGCCATTCTATTGGCTAGAGCTCCTATACATTGTAAGTGATAAGCTAAGTGGCGGGACATCTCTAAGCGGTTGACTTAGCCGGCCAGCTAACCAATCAGAGCAGACTGGGCTCTGGTTTCAGACAGAGGGTGAAAAGAAGTGCTGCAGCACAGGCAGTATGAGAAAAATGCTTTTTGAACATTAAAGCATGGAGACATGTCCCAGGAGAGGCACACAATATGAACCTGAAAACGTGCATAGTATGTCCTCTTTAAGTAACCCAATGGAGTAGGGAAAAGAGGGAATCTGAGACGCTATTCATTTTGTTTGGCAACTTTGCACGTGAGCATCTGTTGTTTGAAGTGCGTTCAGTGCAACCCATGCTAATTAGCATAATATAACAGTAATTACTCATGACTTTCCTAGAAGTTGCTCAGCAGAGCTCGGGGCAGGACGGAAAGGGTAAGACTGTTGGTGAGGCGGGAGACTACAAAGTGACCAGCCAAGCGACCGCCACCGTGTCTACGTCCTTGCTCTTTTTGTCAAGTGCATGTTAATGTATTAATGAAATGCAAAAGAGGAAGGAGGGGGCATCCATATAAACGGCTAATTAAAATAATGAGGAAGGAAAAAGCATGTAGTGCAGTGTCACTATTGATTAATTCATTCATAAAGAACGGCCGGGCACAGCGGGCGTAGCCCCCTGACACCCCCCCCTCCATCCACCATGTTCCCTGAACTGTTTAAAGAAAAGCAGGCGGACACAGGTACACTGTCAATACAGGGCTTTACACACCTGCTGTACCAAAGGATGGATACTGGACCTGAAATGGCAAAGATTCCCACATGAGATGAGACTGAAGTAGGTCTGCACAAGTAATCAATATTTAATCAAAATCTCAATTTTGGTGCGATATTGAAATTGCAGGAGGGACAATAATAAATACATTTTAAATGTATTGTGGAGTTGCAGAGATGTCCCCGACTACAGTCATATTTTACAGAATCAACACAACATATGTACGGAAGAGGATTAAGGCCACATTTTATTAGTTCTGAGATTTAAGTCAAAATTCTGATTTTAAAAACTAAAAGAAAATCACTATCGATCAGATTTCAAAAAAATGTTTTGCATGTGGCCTTAATCCATTACCATACATATTTGTTTGGTAAACATCCTCTTAACAAAGTCACACCATAATCATTTGAACAAATTGACTTTTTAGTGATGATTGACATTAATGATGCAAATAAAACCAGTACGTTCAATATCGTGAATCGGATGGTTAGGGTTAGGGTTCATTTTTCCAAATCGTTCAGCCTTAGACTGAAGTTATTATTTAAATAAACATAAACCTGGAGGACTCATGTACCTAGAGGAGCACCTATTCAGAAGAGGCATTTTCAAACTACATTCTTGAGATAAATAATTTCTAAGGAGTTTGCATTTTTGTTTTTTTACAGTTTTCACACATGTCTATGTATGCAGTGTGACCTAGAGTTATTTAACATTGAGGCATTTTCCATTAGCGCCCTCCTCTAATGGTGACTTTGAACGTCCGTTTGAGTGTTTCTTATCAAGTCATTTGTATGTATCCTCGCTCTTTGAGACAGATTAGATTGTGATTGCTCCCCGCGTCACGTCCTCACTCTGAACAATGTCCTGCATTACTTCCTTGTTTGGTTCTCAAACATGTGAACAGCGCTCATGTTTTCTGCCCATATCAGTTGCTCTTATTTAAAGCCTTTTCTCATGCTTCTCCAGTGACAGGAAATGACATTTTGAGACATGCATGATGTCTTTTCAAAAACTCCTGCAAAGAAGGAGCAAACAGGTGTGTAGTCAGAATTGATTTTCAAACACTGACTCATACGGTCTACTTTTCGAGGTCTTCTGTGAACCTCTGAAATATATATTTCCATTTCCTCCCCTTTCCACGTCTCGCTCGCTGGATCTTTCTTTGTGCGTCAGTGTGTGTGTGTGTGTGTGTGTGTGTGTGTGTGTGTGTGTGTGTGTGTGTGTGTGTGTGTGTGTGTGTGTGTGTGTGTGTGTGTGTGTGTGTGTGTGTGTGTGTGTGTGTGTGTGTGTGTGTGTGTGTGTGTGCAGCAGCAGCAGGGCAGCTTGAGTGCAGACAGACGTTCCCCGCTCCCTGCTGAATCAAGGCCCATCAATCATGTTAACATGTTAATTAGTGGGATTTATTTTATTCAGCAGAAATAACAGTGAGGATCCCATTACAGAAACTGGCCTGAGGGCAAAAATGTGTGTGTGAGTGTGGTGTGTGTAAATGTATGAGTCGGGGGGAGGTCCTCTGGGGAAGACCCCCTTCTCTTCTTGTGTAACACCCAATCTCTCTCCATGTCGGACTGTGAGAAATAAAGCTGTAATCAATCAAAAAAAATTAAGTCTATCAATTTTTTTAGAAAATCAAACATGTATTGTGATTTGTGTGGTCATACAGCAGCACATTTCCAATATGTCAAGCTGCATTTACCTTTTAAAAGCGAACGGAAATGCAAATTATTGAGCGCAGTGGGTGTGTTTGCAGCAACACTCTGATGTGTGAGGTGGACGTGCCCACATACAACTAAAGATTTACACTCCACTGCTCACTTTCAGAGTGTAAATAAGATTAGCCGATAATACGTGGTGTTCAGGTTACCCCACCTGACAGTCTATGATAGGTTTCAGGTTGCATGAATAGCGGAGGTTATTTTACTGCCTGGCTGAGAAGCTGGCTGTGTCTGCTCAGAGGTGAGGGTGATTCCAATAAATGTCATATTATGTTGATATAGGGATAAGTACTAGGGACGTGCGATGTGTGTGTGTGTGTGGTGTGTGTGTGTGTGTGTGTGTGTGTGTGTGTGTGTGTGTGTGTGTGTGTGTGTGTGTGTGTGTGTGTGTGTGTGTGTGTGTGTGTGTGCGTGTGCATGTGCGTGTGTGTGTGAGCAGAGAGACAATTGCGGTGTGAAAAAGAAGCAGCAACTCGGCTTCAGGAAGATTATTATGGACGTTTAGTAGTTAAGAATCCTATCATTATACAGGGGTAAGATTCAATATGTTGAGACATATTATGATAAGTAAAGCTATATATTTGTATATAGCCATAAAACCTGATCCTAACCCTTATTAAATATGTCAAAGTGCAGTTTAAAGAAGATACACCCATGTGCACAATAGTTGACTTCAAAAAACAACAGTGGGATATGCATTTTTTTTATTCCCTACAACATCTAACATATATACTTCCTGTGAGACTATCTTTCCCTTGCATGCTAATTAGTACAAATATAATTCATTCAACCCTTAGAGAATCGATACAGTAACTCAAAACATGAACATCTGATGTTCAATATTTTCTTACACCCTTCATTTTCAGTGCATGTCTCTTTTTTTATCTTATCTTTAAGCTTCTGACAAATCTCATACATCTTCATACTTTAAAGGTGGGGTAGGTAATTCACTTCAGAAACACTTTTTGTTATATTCCATGGAATGCTCTTAACATCCCGATAGCAATGAATACATGAAATGCTTTGACAATAAATACATAAAAAAATGTCATCTGTGGAAGCCGTGGCGCTGTAAAAAGCACGACCAATCATCTGAGCCGGCCCGGCTAAAGTAACTGGATGGCCTACCTGCCTGTCAGCCTTCCATCTCGTGCACAAACTTATCTCATGCCCTCATTGGTCATGTGCGCGTTCGTGTGTGTTGGAGGAGGGGCTCTGTAAGGAAGTCTGAAGGAAGGGGCGGATTTTTTTCGGCTGCGTACTTTCAAATTCTAGCGCACTCGAGCTGGTTTCTCCATTCTTACCTACCCTACCTTTAAAGAGGCCCACTTACTAACTAACTCAATAACCCTACCCCTTTCCTGTAGTGTGTTATATAGGTTTCACTTTTTGTAACATAGGCTTTATAGAAGGACTGGGTTCAATCTAAGTTGTATATTACTTTGAAAATTCATTTCCGATTCCGTAGATATCAGATACAGATAGTGGCCGACCCCTCCCACCCTGGACACAAACTGTTCACCCCCCTCCCCTCTGGCAGGAGGCTGCGCTCCATCAGGACCAAAACCTCTCGCCACCTGAACAGTTTCTTCCCCTCCGCTACCGGCCTCTTAAATAAGGCCCGCCCCCCACTGACACTTACCTCAGCCACAACGTCGTCTCTATATGCATTACATTAATGCACACAATGTTCAAATACTGCACATATTTCATACTCCATATTTCATATTCCATATTCTATCATTCACTGCACTCTGTTTCTCTATTTCACTGTAAATTACTGCTTTATTGTATTGCTATCTAACTATATTTTATTACAGTGTCCTTAACGATGTTTAGTTTTATATGGAGATTTTTTGTTTTATATTTTATGTATGCACCAAATTCCTCGTATGTGTGAACCTACCTGGCAATAAACCCCGTTTCTGGTTCTGATTCTGATTCTGATTCTGATTCTGATCAAAACAGAGATGGTAAGCTGAGAGCGAGAGGCCGGTCATGATGTGTTAAAACATTCGACACAGCTGTTAGGATACCAGGATCCCCCCCCAACCAGCCTTTTCCCCCCTTTAAGATACATTACGGTGCGTTTTTTTTCAATCAGTGCTCCATCACTGAGGCAGGGCGTGTGCCACTGACACATAAAAAGGAAGGTGAAAGGAAAGAGGGGGAAATAGGAGCTGGGAATCTGATCCACCTTGTCTTTATCTGACGCAGTAAAACAACACCACGCTCCATAGCAATTCAGCCGCCGCGAACATGCACGTGTGTTGCTTTGTAGTGTGTGTGTGTGTGTGTGTGTGTGTGTGTGTGTGTGTGTGTGTGTGTGTGTGTGTGTGTGTGTGTGTGTGTGTGTGTGTGTGTGTGTGTGTGTGTGTGTGTGTGTGTGTGTGTGTGTGTGTGTGTGTGTGTGTTTGTAGGTGTGTGTGTTTTCCACATCTGTATATTTCCATAAACGCCTTTATGGGCATTAACATGTATGTAAACAGTTCTGCTTGTTGCCATTTTTGTTTTAAGTGTTTTGTATGTCTGTATGAGATGTGTGTGCGTTTGTGTGTGTGTGTGTGTGTGAAATATAAGTGCAAGGCTGCTTCTTGATTGTTTCACCACCTGTGCCCGCCGTGTCCACAGATTAGTGCCTCCCACCCTGACACTCAAATCAAACACGGCTCAGGTTTCCTGCTGTCTTTTGTGTCGAGCGTGTTAAGCGATTTTTAAAGTGGCCGTCTCCGGTTTCTGCTCCGGGCAGAGGGGGCAAACTCTCACTGCCTCTCTATCTCCAACTTTCTCCCAAATCTTCTTGTTTGTTTGATCAATCCAAGTGCACTTCTCTTCATTGTGTGATGTCTAAAAATGATTAAAATGTTTGAACAAAGGAAGGCACAAAATTGTGTTCTGCTTCGGTCTAAGGGGGCTAAGTTTTACTGCCTCTTTCTATCTCTAAGTTACACCCAGATGTGGTAAATGCAGGACTAAGTCGACTCTTATTTCTCACTGAGAATGTGGAGAATTAAAACAAGAAAGCAGTCAGTACATGATTTCCTTTCTCCTTCAGACTGAGGGTGCAAATCTCACTGGCTCTATCAATCTCTAACTTTGTCCCAATTTCTGCTCAACTCAAGTCCAAACCTTTTACTATTTCTTTCTGAGAATGTGATGAATAAAAATGCTGAAACTGTCAGGAAAAAAGAAGATTGAGCTGAGGGGGCAAACTCTCACTTTCTCTTATATTTTCTTCTCGTTTGGTCAATTTAAGTCCCATTCTTTTCGTATACCTTTCTGAGGATGTAATGAATACAAATAATAAAACTGTTAGGACAAAAGAAGGTCTAACACTGCCATGCTTTCCCTTATCCAGTCCTTTTTTGGTCAACTTAAGTCCAATTATTTTCCCTTTTCGTTCTGAGAAACTGAATTTCAATAATGGAATCTCTGTTAAAATATCTAGACTTAGTCCTGGCACGATTTTCTAATTAAAAGTTACTTCACTGAGTAATCAAAAGACCCCAAAGCGTTCTGTTTGCCACTCTCTTGTCCCACTTCTCAGATGAGTGGAAAGCTCATATCTCACTTTTCATTCAGCATTTAACTGCCATCCTATTTGCATAGCTGACAACAGAATGGGGGGGGGGGCGGGGGGCAGGAAGATGTGTATGTGGTGGCTAACGAAGTGGCCTGCAGAGTGCATCGATGGACACTTGCCAAGCGGCCCCCTCCTCACACCCGCCGCCCCCCACCCCCAGCACATCGATGAGTGTACCCACTCTAAAAGCTCACAAATTCTGCTCCCTGTGACAATGGTTAGGTCAGCCTAGATAAAGCACGTCCATTAGAGGCAATCGAGCCGAGGGGACAGAGAGACAGAGACAGACAGGAGGTTATAATGGGGGGGGCGGAGTGGGAGGGCTTTGACAAATACCAAAGGTGGCCATAACTCTACTTGTCTTCCTGGGAGATTTTTTTTTGTTTTCTTCTCAGAGCCTGAGTGTCTTTGAATCCAATGGGTTTTAATTAGCAGTTCCTAAGTGGCGATGGTCATTAGCGAGCTCATTAGCATATTATCCGGGTGTTGGGCTGTTTGGATGGCGCTGCTCTCTGGAGCTCAATCTGTCTTTTTTTACCAGGACGAAGAGAGATAGTGGAACTGACTGAACAGAGTGGTGCGGAAATAAGTCTTAAAACCGGGAATTTAGTTAGCATTTTACCACTTCCAACTAACAATGTTGTGATCACATTTGTGGTTAGATGCCTGAAATAAGGTCTGTGGTGTACACAAGCTGAAGACATTTTCAAATACGCCAGTAAATACCCAAATCGTGAATGTCCAAAGCTTCTATACGTCTAGATGAGACTACAGAACATCATCACGCAGATCATTAGCTGCCTTTAGCTTCTCGTTGGCCATGTGCAGCCATTCTACCGTGATGTCGTTAGTTTATTGCCTAACGTTAGCTTTTTACTTCTGCCTATAGCACCTACGCTTCAAAAATCACAAAGTGGTGTTAATATGTTGAGATTATTCTGCTGAACAAACCCTGTAAGTATCATGAACGTGTGTTTGCCACAGAGCTTGTTCTCTCTAATATACTGAAACCTAATGGGAAAATCCCATTGCTTTTGTTTTTGGGAACCCCTGAGATGCTAACTTCCGGGTTGGACTATAACATTACATCATCTCTGCACCACTACATTGAGGTGAAGAGAAAGAGATGTAACCCCCAAAAAAGGCACTTGTTCACTTGTTTATTGCCGTATTTCCCTTTTTATCCGAAGTCTAAGATAGACTAAGATATTGAATAAAGAGGCAAACACATTTGAGTCTTTCAGGAGTCACCGGTGTTACAGTCTGAAGTGAAGCGGCCATCCCTCTGTATTGCTCTCATCTATTTTAGCTCAGGTCCTTTCTTCACTTCTTTTTCTTCCATCTCTCTCATCCCTCCTTCCTCTCTCAGCCTCCCTCACTCTCAGCGGTTAGCTGGTGGTTATGTGGTGATGGTATTTGATGGCTGGCGGTTGGTGGCTGTTCTGTGGGGGCTTTGCAGGAACCCATCTGTGACCGTTTGCTTGTGGTTTGGTCAGACGGTGCAGACCGGCCTGTGGGTTGGGGACGGGGACATCGAGAGACATCAGCCCAGATCATTACTGCTACTGTTACTCTGTTGTCACTGGGTTCTCCCTTTAAAATGTTCTGGTATTGATTAAAATAGGACGTTGGCCGAGTTTAAGGAGATTTCATGGTCATTGGTAGTCACTCTATACAACTTAAAGGCTTAAAAATAATGGCCATGATGACAAAGAGGAACAAATCAGGGGTTTCTGTAGCTATTAGCGGCAACTCTGATCACCAGTAAGGCTAGCAGGATGAATTAGAAATAAGGTAACAGTTGTTTTAAGTTAAAACATGTTGAGTAAAGTCCATTTCTGCACACTTCTGTTGTGTCTACACAGGATTAAACCTGTTTTTTATTGACGTTGTGGCTTCAGTATCTAGTCAGGCTTCAGATAATATAGAAATGGAGTTTGTAACAAAAATAGATAATGGATTTCTCTTTGAATTTGAATGTACTGATCAATAATTCACCTAATTCTAAGTATTTATTGAGAAAAAATACCACATGTTTGATGATCACAGCTTCTCAATTTCAACTTTTCTTCATTTTAGGTGAATCTTTGTTGGCCTCTGGTAGATTCGACCAGTCTCTGAATAAAAAAATGGAGTTAAACTAAAATGACGACATGTCACAACACAACATTGTAAACTTGTGGCAGATGCTTTTCTTGGTTGCACTTTAGTTTCCGTGTATTGATGGAGTTTCCTGTGGTCCCCTCGTGGTCATGTTTTCATTAAGTGAACGGTGAGGTCAGTGACCTCGCCTTGACAAAAGCTTTGACCTCGTCCTCAGACTAATGGCCGATACTATTGACAGATGTATCAGCGCCTGTCAATACGCCTAACAGAAACATTACAGTTCGGACATAAAGATATACACCAACACTGAGAAGAGACTCCCAAACTCAATCCCACTTCCAAATGCAAGTACACACACACACACACACACACACACACACACACACACACACACACACACACACACACACACACACACACACACACACACACACACACACACACACACACACACACACACACGCACACACACACACACACAGACATTTGTGTGTGAAGACTTTTACAGACACTTTTAAACAAAAATATTGTATTAGACATGTTTCATATTGTATGTCTTTTTATTATTTGGTATTTAATTTTTTTAATTATTATTATTTCATTTTTTATCATTATTTGTTATTCTAAAATGGAAAAACCTTCACAAAACCAAATTTCCTCCACGATAAATAAAGTATACTTAGGCCACGTTTACACGGAGACGCAACGGGTTGTATCCGCTACAGTTCTCTATCGTATGGACGGTTCATCCACACAAGGCCGTAAAGGAACCGCGGAAACGGAGCCCTCAAACGGTAACGGGTCCCAAGGTGGATAGATCTGCGGACGAAACACTCTGGGGGGCCTAACGGCTCTGGGGGGCCTAACGGCTCCGTGTGTACGTCCTATACGATCATTTCCTGATAACAACGACGCCATAGCCCCGCCTCTCCCCTCCTCTCCTGCTCACCCCCGCGTCACCCACGTCATTGCTGATGTGTTTTCGCCAACAACTTCTGCTGCTCACTGCTGTAGCATGGTCAGTAGCTACTGTCTGCTACTGACCATGCTACAGATGTTAGTGCAAAATCTACAGCTCCTCTACCACAACCATCTGCAACAAGTGGAGAACTACATGAACTACATGTTGCTAAATCCACCGCGGAGAATAAACAGAAGGGCAACCAGGCAACCATGGCAACCATGCTCGGGGGGTCTTATTTGCTGCTTTTGGTGTATTTTGTGGCGGAAATACAGCGCCACTTACAGGCCCGGCATATGTACTACAGCGTCTCCAGCGGGTCGAGCGGTCTTGTGCGGATGGAAGACTTTTTTGATATCGACTAAGGTTCGTTTTCGTTATCGTATCCGTGTAAACGTGGCCTTATTCTGATTCTCTGAAATACACCTGCCCTCTGTTTCTCTATCTCACACACACACACACACACACACACACACACACACACACACACACACACACACACACACACACACACACACACACACACACACACACATACACACACACATATACACACACACACACACAAACTGAGTAAGATAAGTAGTGCTTGAGGAATATATTTGTTGTGATTTAAATTGCGTATGTGAGCACTGTGAGGGATCAATAGCTCTATGTGGAATGGCGGGAGATGTCAATGCCTCAGCGACAAGGACTGACTAATGAGTCAAGGGTCTAATGGCAAAACAAAGAGGAGGGGGGGGGGGCAGGGTGTGTTTCCCTCCTACCTTATTCCTACCTTCTTATTTTCCTCTTAAAATCTGTCCTTTCATTACTTAATCACTCCCTCCTGCTTTTATCTGTCTTCTATCATCCTGCCTTGCCTCCCCCTTTTTCTCTCCATACTGACATCACTCCCTCGTTGTGTGGTAATGTTCTAAAGTTGTTCTGACTGCTGCCGATACCGACTGATGAGCTATAAATCTGGCCGCGGTGACCACTTACCTCATAGGGGTTAGAAAGACAGACATGAGAGGAGGTGTGTTTGTGTTAGCCTGGATACCAATATCCACACGACTCAG
Source organism: Trematomus bernacchii (assembly GCF_902827165.1). NCBI lineage: Eukaryota > Metazoa > Chordata > Actinopteri > Perciformes > Nototheniidae > Trematomus > Trematomus bernacchii. Next base: position 2,145,095 of record NW_022987899.1, on the reverse strand, counting down.
CCGGCTTTATTAATACAGCGATAACTGATAACGCTCTCTTTCAATCCATCTAGCTCCCAGTTTAAATATTAAGCCATAACCCAAAGCCGGGGCGGTGACCCGAGCTTTTCCAAGGATCTGCTCTCAAGCCTGTTTTGAATGGGAAACACTTGATGCAATGCTCATAGTGTTTTTGACTAATCCCACAGGAATGTGTGTGTGCGTCCATGTGTGTGTTCTCTCTCTTTGTCTCTCACTGAATCCGATCTGTCAACATCATTAACTCGAGCATTGTTTTTGTTAACACTCAAATTAACACTTATAGGATTTAGGAAATGGTTGTGAATGAATGACTTTACTTGAATTGTATTGTGGGGTTTACATATTTCCAGAGTCTCACTGACTCTTAATCAAACTTATTACACTAAGTTGAATACTCGATTTCTCATTGTTCAATTTCGACCATGTTATTTTTTGCTAGCAAAGCGCTGCTAAGAAGGACTATGTGCAGTCATATCAATCCGCAGAAAGAAGTCCGGTCAATTTACTTATTAGATGTCTTATTTAGTTGTATGACATTTCATAGGTGAAGTCGATTAATCAAAAACATTCCTCAATACTCCTCTGAACCATACCCTCCTTCATTACAATGCACCATTTAAGATACTGGATTAAGTGAGTGACACATCATTGGACTGTGGGAGTCAAGTGGATCAACCCAGATGAAAACGAGGAACCCTTCCAAACTCCACACAGCAACGGCCAGCGTTCAAATTATGGGCAATTGTGGATTGACCCATGTGGACGTTTTTTCAAACTCATGTGCGAAACACGCAACACATTCTGCAACCTCATTTGTTCATCATGTTTGGCTCCTGGGTCTTCCACTTTATATATTATGGGCTTGTTTTCTGTTGAAAGAAGGGAGGTGGTGATGAGAAGTGAGAGCAGACAGTTTGACCTTGGCACTGTGAGTGTGGCTTTGCTCCGGTGAGTTCAGAGAATGGCCTGAAGCTGCTCCCACAAAGTGTTCACCACATGTCAAAGAGTCTGCCTTAATCTGGACTTTTTATCAGATATCCAAGTCAGCATCAGGTTTATTGCCAATTAGGTTTACACAGACATGGAAATATGTTACCTATTATTCTGCTAGTATATGGTATTCGTGTTCGTCTCCACATGTATCTTGCATTACTTAGGCAAACCTTTTAGTATTAGGTGGAAGATAACACCTTGCTTGACCTCAAACAATCATCATAGGAATATCTTTTGGGGGTTTTCCCTTTCATGCAGTGTGTTATATAGGTTTTCGTGCATGCAAATGGTCTGCAAAGGCTAACATCCCTGTGTTCCCTCCATTAGATTCCTTATTTTACATCCGGAAAATGGTGACATCACTATGTAACACTCACGTTTCTATTGGCTAGCGCTCCAACACATTGTACGTGATAGGCTAAGGGGCAGGACATCTCTAAGCGGTTGATCAATCACAACGGTGCCGGCCAGCTAACCAATCAGAGCAGACTGGGCTCTGGTTTCAGACAGAGGGTGACAAGAGGTGCTGCAGCACAGGCAGTATGAGAAAAATAAAGAGCTTTTTGAACATTAAAGCATGGAGACATGTCACAGGAGAGACACTACATACTGATATGAACCTGATAATTAGCATTATATGTCATCATAAACAACACACAACCACACCTTTCAGCATATTTTATAATAATAATAATAATACATTTTATTTTTAGGCGCCTTTCATGACACCCAAGGACACCGTACAATTTGTTAAAAAATAAATAAATAAGCTGTTGATTATGAAGTGTGTGTCAATTTCTCATTAATAGACCAGATTTATATTCTAGCCTAGGTAGGGGCAGTCTTTTTACAGCTTTGACCCTCTTTTAAATTTGAAAGTGTACTAGAAAACACTAAGTTGGGTAATGCACAAGAAGAAATCAAGAAGAAGACACACTTTAATAATCGCACATAATTCACTCTGTAAGTATAAACACAGTACAAATACACACATTCATCATGCAGGACTTAGACACACACAAGGCCCAAAATACACACGTGCATTTTATGAAGAGGTGTCAGAGCGACATCTGCTTCCCAAGCCAGGTCTGTTCGTATTGAGCTACCGCCCCCCCAATTAGGACACCTTGTGTAAAAAACTGCATGCAACCATTACAGGATTGTGGCCTACAATAGCTACCATATTGTAAAGCAAATGCAACTGTAACACTAACTCCCATTCGGTTATTGACAGCTTGGAAGCATGCGGTAAAGTGCTGATATGAAGAGCACCGTGTTGCACGAGAGCTGCGGTCTGCAGGCCGTCTCACCCGGAGCATGCTGTTCCACTCAGCCCCTCTTCACCCAGTGTGTCTCCATGTCTGTTTCTTTTTCAAATTGCATTAATATTAACACATGATAATGAAGGTCCAGACACAGACTGAGAGGCCTTTTTTCTCTCCCTCTCACTCACACTCACTCTTTTCCCTCTCTGTCTCTCTCTTCCTGTGACAATCTAAACCAGATGCCACGGGTCAGGGAGTTAAGGAAGAGGGTGATGGTGGTAGTGGTGTGTGTGCGGTGTGTGTGTCAGTGTGTCAATGTCCAGATATGTGTGTCTTTGCATGCGTGATTTGGAGGGGATCAAAAGTCAGGATAGGAGGGGAGGAGGAGGGGAGGAAGGGTAGGGACGTGCCAAGCCAGGAGTCAATCGTCGGGGGTTGGGGTTTAGATGGTGGGGGGGGGGGGGGGGGGGGGGGGGGGGGAGGGAGGCACGGGTCATTAATTTGCTGTCCTTTGTTTTGTCAGTTTGTTTTCATGAGGCCCTGGTCAGGACGAAAGTAAAAGCAGTCAGCCTGAAAATTGTCTGCCTGCTCTGCAGCATGTTCTCCCCTCAGGGCTGACCAACCACCCCTGGGAGGAGAGGGGGGTGGGGGGGGGGGGGGGGTGAGGCAAGGAAGGCGGAGGGTTGGGGTGCGGAGGGGAGGGGGCACAGGGGTCGACCCCACTTCCCTTTCATACCAGCCACTTCGGCCAAGATTGATCACAGATCACAGATAGCGATCGTGCCCAGTCCAGCGACTCCTCTGTCTCTCAGCAGTCTCTGCTTCTCTCTGCCTGCAGACCCCAGATCAGATCGAGATAAGACCTCACCCCACCAATTAATATCAGGAAATTACTTCAAGCAGTAAAGCACTAATCAATGCACACTCATGAACACACATCTTTTACTCGTTTAGCCAGTGCTGTATGTGTTAGGCAACGTCCTAAACTCACAGTAAACAGAGGCTGCTGGAGAATCCTGACTTCTTTACTGTTTATTTACAATGTGAAAGTAAAAATGATTATGATTTTAAACGTCTACCTCTCTGCTTATATTATTTATAGGCTATTTGGCTCGTGTTTAGACATGTAACTTAATAAACAATACTTTGTATTTGACCTGTTCAGATAAAGTAATCGTTGGTGGTTATCACAGTCATAGGCCCAGTTATGAGAATGTCTTATCAGTTCTACAGAAGAGGATGAGATCTCACCAAAAGTGAACTCTGAGTAAAAGGCAGAATTCAGATTTTAAGAAAAGAAAATTAATATTTTTTTCTCTGAATTCTGATTTCTGTTTTATAGAAAATTTTTTTTTTTTTTTTTTTTACGTATTTTTCTCAAATTCTGACTTTTGGTCAGATCTTAACCCTTAGATGCATAAGTGGGTCTTTTTTGACCCGGTGAGGTGGTTTTCTTGAAGTATCTTTGTAATTACATTTTTTTATCATTTCATATTCCAGCTATTCCTCAAAAAACATGTTTTGGATATCATGCCATTCTAATTTTTAATTTACATTTTAAGAAATTGTAGTTTTTGTATTAGTACCCCAAGCTTCCATAAGTGGGTATTTTTGGACCCGGTGAGGTGGTTTTCTTGAAGTATCTTTGTAATTAAAAACATTTATCATTTCATATTCCAGCTATTCCTCAAAAAACATGTTTTGGATATCATGCCATTCTAATTTTTAATTTACATTTTAAGAAATTGTAGTTTTTGTATTAGTACCCCAAGCTTCCATAAGTGGGTCAAAACTGACCCGCATGCATTTTCTATGGAATCATATGGGAAAACGTTTTTTTTCAAAATGTAAAAGACATTTCAAAAGTTATAAATAGTGAAAAATTAAATATAAAATATTTCTAGTGTGAACCAAAATATAATACTAAATATTATACAAGAGATTTTTCTTAACCAAAATGACAAAAATTGCATAAAAACACATATTATTCTAATACGGGTCCTTTTAGACCCACTTATGGAAGAGTGTAGGGTCCAGTCACTCGTGCATCTAAGGGTTCAACACATTTGTCACATGTGGCCCTAATGCTCTTTCTTACAGTTATAATCGTGCACATATATAATCATTTAGTTTAATCTTATTTCCTTTCATCTTAAATTCCAAATGTCAACACAGATGAACACAGTTTGATATGCAGCATCTTTCTAACATCATGCATTTTGCAGGGATGAAAAACTGTAAATGTAAAAGCATCATCATCATCACTTTTTCATATTGACTTGAACACAGACCAGGCAAAACAGAAAGTCACATTAGCGCCCGCTGTACCTACAGACCACATATCGTAGTACATAATGCATCAAAAAAACAATTTTCTGCATTTATGAAAACACATGTGAGAAGGAACACCACACAGAAAGGTCAGTGCTGCCAGGCGTGGAGAAACACAGAAATACATTTTTTGGCAAATCCACAACATTTCATTGGTTGGTTACAGTCAATTGTTCTGAAATGGGTGTGTGTGTGTGTGTGTGTGTGTGTGTGTGTGTGTGTGTGGTGTGTGTGTGTGTGTGTGTGTGTGTGTGTGTGTGTGTGTGTGTGTGTGTGTGTGTGTGTGTGTGTGTGTGTGTGTGTGTGTGTGTGTGTTGTGTCTGTGTGTGTATGTGTGTCAGACTGGCCCACTGCACACTGAACCAATAAAACTGAAAATCTGTGGAGTAAAACACTTTGCTTCTCTAGTTACACCCCCCACGGTTTTCTGCTGCCTGCTGGAATTCCCACCTCTGCACCCCGGGGTCCACCTTTATTTCCCACAATGCACCACTCTGGAGGCCGAATACCCTTACCATTTTATCATGATAAAAAAAGAGAGAGAAGAGAAGTCAGGAGTTAAGGATGAGATGGAGAGATTAAGAAGGTGTTGGTGCCACAGTGGGACTGAAGGGCGGGCACACTGAACTGGGAAGTGAGGAAGATGATGATGATGATGATGAAGGAAAACTTTGGTCTCCCAGATGTCACCTTTCCACCCGATCCTTAAGAACTGTGACGTGTCGGTGTGTGTGTTCCTGAATGTGTGTTTGTGGTGAGTGTGTGTTCGAAATGAGGCCTTGTTTAATGCAGCCTCATGGCTACAGAAGCTCAGTGTGTGTGTGCGTGTGTGTGTGTGTGTGTGTGTGTGTGTGTGTGTGTGTGTGTGTGTGTGTGTGTGTGTGTGTGTGTGTGTGTGTGTGTGTGTGTGTGTGTGTGTGTGTGTGTGTGTGTGTGTGTGTGTGTGTGTGTGTGTGTGTGTGTGTTAAGGAGGGGGGAGTTTACCAGATTGTGGATGGAGGATATTAAGAGAAAGAGGTGGGGGGGGTGCAGAGGGGCATATTTCACAGAGGCCCCCCCGCTGAGCGCTGTGTACCCACATTGTTATGAGTGCACAGATCTTTAGGCCTGTAAAAATACCAGTGCGTACAAAGGAGAGCCCTCGCGCTTTGTTACTCTCCCTCAAAAGTGACATCAGCCTCCCTTCCTTTTCTCTCCCCCACACCTCCCTTCTTTCTCTCTCTCTCTCTCGCATTCTGTCTCTTCTAAAGTGTGTGTAATGGTGTTGTAATTTCTCTGTCTGTCTGTGCTCCGGGAGGCCCAGTGCGGCCAGATGACTGTGAGCCGACTAAAGTTTCACAACATGTAATTAGGGCCTAAGTAGCAAGGTCAGTGCTGCCTCACCCCTCTCACCCCTCTCACCCCTCTCACCCTCCTGCCCTGCCCTGCAGCGGCTATCTCCCTCTCTCAATCTATTCCTTTCCATTCCCTTTTTAATAACGTCTCTTCTGTCCTCTCTTTCTCCTTCTTCTTCTTCTCTATCCGTGCCTCTATAAATCGGATCTCTTCCTCCCTTCCATCCTCCCTTCTTCCTCCCCCCCATCCTCCCTTCTTGCTCCAGCTGTTTCACATATCCACACCATCTCATTTAGATAAAGCCATCTTCCAAAAAAGGATGGAAACGATGTGACGAGCCTCTTTATAGAAACTTTGTAATGTAATTGTAGTCTCTCCTCTTATAAATGGTTAATTGAAATGCCGGAGGGTAGCCTGACTCGAGAGTCAATAAAAAAAGTCCCCAGAATAGAAGTTTATAGGGGTTGTCTATGTACATAATTAAACCCTTCAGGCGCTTCTTAGAAAAAAGAAAAAAAGAAATCTGCAAAATAAATGGTTATGCAAGAGCGGCCTGCTGAGAGAAGGGATGGAGAGGGGAGACAGATAAAGAGAGAACAAGAGACAGAGGCTGTTAGGACAGTGGAGCTCACAAATCAGCGGCCCTCCGACACCTCAGGGATGCCTTCACGGTGGCTGACAAGAGAAATACTCCGCAGCCCTCTGCCTCCCCGAAAAAAACAACAAGAGGGGAAGGAGAAAGCACCCATTGACAATTTTTAGGCAAAGGGTGAAAAAGACAGCTTAAAGAGGGGGCTTTGTGTCCAGACGTTCCTCTAGGATTCCAGTTGTTGATTTTATTTGGTTTGTTTGTAAGTTAGACTGTAAGATAGGTGCAAGAAAAACCTCAGCATGCCGTCTAATGATCACATTTGTGCTTGAGTTGTTACTGTACATTGCTCAATCGTCAGGATTAATTGGCTGACACAGCACATACTGTAGAGGTGCATGCGCTTCACACACACACACATTGAAAAACACAACTTTTTATGGGTACAGCGCTCTTCAGGGAACGGGGGAAGCCGTTAAGACACTGCTGGGCTGTGGGGCCGACACAGGGAGGTCCTGACCATCACAACTTTGTTTGCGTGTGCTCACAAGACTATACTTCATTCCACATGGGTTTTATGACTTCTTTCTGTATCTCTTTAAATGTATGCGAGTATGCACATGTGTCGTTCACTGGCTGCCAATCGCTGCCTGCATCCGCTTCAAGACACTGGTAGTAGCCTACCATGCTGTTAAGTGATCAGGTCCTTCCTTGATCTGTGAATGTTGCTTTGCATCGGCCAATCGGCTCGCTGCTCCCTCACTGCGAGTGGGAACCAAGTAACCCCCCCAATAAAACATGGCAAATCCTGGCTCCAAGATGGTGGAACGAGCTCCCCATTGGTATCAGGACAGCAGAAAGTCCACACATCTTCTGTCAAAGACTGAAAAGGTACCTGTTTCTATTGAAACTCTGCACTTAGAAAGGTTAGCTAATTCAAGGCTAATGCAGTAGCACTTCCAATGCTTTGGCTTATTGAAAGCTCAGGGCCTGTATCCACATAACGCCTTTTTTCGGTCAGCAATTCGATGACAGACTAACTTTGCCCCCTTCAAATCAAATCAAATCAAATCAAGTTTTATTTATAAAGCACATTTAAAAGCGATTTTTGGTCGAGCCAAAGTGCTGTACATGTAATAAAAACACATTACTACAATCACCTTGGATTTTATTATCTGTTTGTGCAATATATATATGTTTGACACCATGAACATCTACCGTAAGGTGCTTGCTCTCACACTTCGTATTAATCAGCGCTCAGTCTGACGCAGGTAGAGCAAGGAGGACAATGTGGTACGAGATAAGAGTACAACACTCACACTCATCTGCTATAAAAGAAAATTGCATTATAGTCTTTATTATGATAGCTTCCGTATGAAAGACACAAGCTTCTCCTCCAATGTCTACAGTGACATCCCTGGCGCTTTTCTGTAATGTGGAAATATTTTCAACTCGTAACGCTTTGAGCGGCTGCCCAAAAACAGCGGAGCGCTAGGAAAAAAGACATTGGGCACTATGTGTTTTGTGGTGGCGCTCAGAGAAAGGTACCATGTGGACATGGGCCCTGATGTTAGTTGTTGGATGCACTTATTAAAATTGCTTTGGATAAAAGCAGCAGCTACATGTAATGTGAAGCATGGACGTTGGGTTGCCCTTGCACATCTGTACAGTATGTGTGTGTGTGTGTTCTCCTCCATACATCTGTTCCTGTGTGTGTGAGGCTTCATGTGAGGAGTGTGTCGGCCTGTAGAGGTGGCCGGCTCCTCCTGATGATAGATGACAGCGCCAGCAGCAGATAACCCTGCAGGAGCTCTGGCTCTGGAGAACAGCGGTGGAGAACATTCTGGAACTCCCCGCTGACCTGACACACACTGCAGCCTCTGTCCTGTTTGTTTTCTCTGCCGGCTCTCACTCTCCCTCTCCTCCTCTCTTTATAACATCTCCGCATTTGCCCCCCGTCCCCCCCCGTCCCCTCTCTCCTTCCCTTCCTCTCTCTGCTCTGGTCAGTGATAGAGGAAGGGCCCACAGCGACCTGCTCACTGTGGGCAGCTCACCGTTCTTGGCGCCAGTCAGTCGCAGGAGCCCCCCCCAGCCCCTCGCCGGAGATTTAGGAGGGGGTGCTTCTGCTGCTTCTCTTTCGCCGCTGTCTTGTACAGAGGGGAGAGGAAAAAGAGTTTAAAAGGAGGGGTCGATCAGTTATCAGGTGGCGGAGGCGTGGGTCGTGCCAGAGCTCCTGTCGCTGCACATTGGGGTCTTTGTTCAGGGATGTGTCATCAGGGCGGGTTACTGTAGATCTGTGTTGTTGGACGGAAGATGTGGTCGGAAGAGCGGACGCATGCACAGTAGCTCAGAGCTGGAGAACATCGCCTGTTAAATCACATGCTTAAATACATCTATTGGGGAATGAGGAGGAGTGTGGAAGGCTGCAAGCCGGGTTATTAAAGGGGGGGGTTGAGAGGAGGAAGACGAGGAAGAGGAGGGGAGGTGCGATGCTTTTACAGCCGGGCAGCAGCAGCAGCAGGCTCTGTTTAATATGAAGTAAAGAACAGATCCAACTGCGTCATTAACTCTCAATTACAGCCATGAGGCTAGCAGGCCGCGCTGAGCTGGGCACTGTGTAATCTGTGTGTGTGTGTGTGTGTGTGTGTGTGTGTGTGTGTGTGTGTGTGTGTGTGTGTGTGTGTGTGTGTGTGTGTGTGTGTGTGTGTGTGTGTGTGTGTGTGTGTGTGTGTGTGTGTGTGTGTGTGTGTGTGTGTGTGTGTGTGTGTGTGTGTGTGTGTGTGTGTGTGTGTGTGTGTGTGTGTGTGTGTGTGTGGTGTGTGTGTGTGTGTGTGTGTGTGTGTGTGTGTGTGTGTGTGTGCGTGCGTGCGTGCGTGCGTGCGTGCGTGCGTGTGTGTGTGGGGACAGTTGGAAGCACACAAGTGCATTGTGATGAAGAACATACTGCCTGGCTTCGGTGTTAAATCGTGGCTGAGACGTAGCGAGCATATTAAATTCTGCTTTACAGTGTTTGTGCACAGTAAATACGGGCCATGTTTGTGCGGTTTGATTCTGAACTGCTTTAAAAAAAATATGACGCGATAATATTTGATATTCGCTTTGTTTGTTTATATAAACTATCAAGCAGAAGAGGAAAAATCTTATAAACACTCTTTCCGAACAATATATCCAGAGGCTATTAACTTGCAGTTATCTTGATAATTTGGAAAATATATTTTTGTGTCATTCTTTAGAGGGTACAATTATTCCAACCGGTTGATTCAGGGTTACATTTCCATTGCCGTTAAGCTCTGCAACCGTCTGCTGGCAGTGGGCAGAAGTCATGGGAAGTGCTGAGTGTATGAGGAGACAATTGTAAAATCCATAAATCTGACGCAGCCTGGATAAAAGTGGAAATGGATTTCCCACACGCAATAAAGGCGAAAGCGAGAGTGGGAAACCCAGCTGCAACCTGTTAGGATCATTTTGTTAATTAAATGTTTCTATAAAACAAAAAAGCAGATTATGTTTCCAGAAACACTCATTTCTCTCTCTCTTCCCTCTGCCATCCCTTTCTCCTTTGATGAGTACATGGTGTGTTTGGTTTTATATGAAGACTTTTCCACTTCGCAATAAACCCAATGACACCATGCAGATAAACAGACACAAGTGAGAGTTCTCATTTATTAGAGAAAGAGCCTCGTGGTTTTGATTACATTATTTTACAGCTTCAAGAGCTCCATGCTGACAGACAGCAGATACACGAATAGACAGAATGACAGGAAAGACATGTTCACTACAAATAAACAAGATAAATATATAGACAGACCAAACCAGTTGCTCGTGGAGGACATTTTTGGATTATCTTTGCATGTACTGTAAACCATCTAATTCAGTCATGTATAGATGTATACACTACAAAGTGCTTGGTGAGCTGTCTGGTCTCCGAGATGCCACAATGACAGTCTTGTTTTATTGGTTTTCTTTGAGGACATTCACATTGGGACTGGCTCCCCGTCAGTGTTTTGGGTTACATGGAGTTCTTCTTGGCACCCAAAAGAGAGGTTGGACCTGACTCACATTATGCTCTCCGCTGGCGTGCCAGGAAGGGTTACAACGCGGGCAGTTTTTGGCTTGGCACAGCGCAGCTTGGCTTGGCACCGCTCGGATTGGCGTTTCCATCAATACTGCATTTTAATGAATGGCAGCTACATGCTCATCAGTGGCTGCAGTGATGATGATGTTTGAGCACATGAAATAGGAACAGAAAATAGTTTGATACTGCTTCAGAGACGAAGAATTTTCATGCACGAATCTATTTGGTTTGTTGAAGGTGGATCCCTTCAACTCAGTGAACTGTACAGCAGCTGCCGTGACCTTATTCAGTTTGTGACAACGGACGCTCTCTCCCCACAATGACTGAAGTATTCAGTGTCTCATGTTTTTCTCATTCTCACACTGTCCTTCAGAGCTTCCCTCCATTGTATCCGGCCCATCCTCTCATCCTCCCACTGTGTTTGTGTGAAGAAGCTTGTTTCCCCGCTGGGCCAGGGTGTAGGGATGCCAGGCTGAAAGGCCCCAGGGGAGAACGCTTTTTGAACCCCTCTTGTCCTCCTGGTTTGATGCAGTGCATCTCTCTCTTGTTGGGTGTCTTTGTCAGGCACTCCAGGAGGGCCATTACTTCAGACCCTTCCAACGACAATGTTTGAGCCTCCCACCCTCCTTAAAATCCTTCCATTCTCTGAGTGCTGCTATCCTGTCCTCCTGGGTAACAAACACAGGGGTGCTGAGATTCCCAAAGTGTCTTCTGTTTGTGATCAGAGACAACTTGCAGGCCCTCTTATATTCAGCCGTATCAAACAGAATCCCTATGGAGTGTGATGGTCTAGTACTTAAAGTGAAACAGACAGTGAACAACTATAACATTAAGTATCCTATTCAAAGATATCATGAAATTGCTAGATCTAGTCGCATCAGAAGAAAAGTTCTCCAAGGCTTCCATTCTGTTCTGACAAACTTGGTAATCTAGCATTTCTTTTTACAATATATTTCATTTCATCTCACTTTAATCCAAAGCGATTTACAAAATGTGCATTCAACCCAGAAGAATCAAACTCAATAGAGGGCTGCAGTGTTGACGAGTTATTTGATGCAGACACAAAAGTTAGCATCTCTTACCACAAACTAAAAACAGTTGCCTTCAAGACAAGGTGGGTTTCAGTCTGTGTGTGTGTGTGTGTGTGCGTGTGCGTGTGTGTGTGTGTGTGTTTCAGAGGGACCGTGCAGGCCTGAGAAGCGGGGTGCCGTGAGGGGCTCCTCCCCCGGTATTTACTGAGGGGATCTCAGTGTTTGGATTGGTGATTTAGGATGTTCACCAGGTCAGAGGGCACAATTATACACAGAGGCCGGGGTCAGCTATGGATTGCCTTTCTGCCAGGTCTTCTCAGTTTACCCATGACGCCAGACCCCCACCCCATCCTCTGATTCACACCCATCAGAGACAGAGAGGGCCATTGACCATCCCGATAATGTGATAATCACAAAATTGTACATTTATTTAAGAAATGTACCCACAATTAGAGTTAGGGTTAAAGTTGGGGTTAGACAGTCCTTTTTATAACCAACCCGAAAATTGACATTATTTCTAGTATATGTAGTATTAGTTACCTGATACAACTTAGCTGTCGTCTAAAGACAAGGTTTGTGATGAAGACCATACAATACAGTAGGACAGAATAATGAAGGTGTTCCACTGTCATTATCATGGATATATATAGATAACTGATACAGTGTTGTTTGGTGTAGCATGAAGCCCAAATGGCCTCACTCTGGAGAACAAAAGTACCCGGATTTGTCTTTTAGCGCATCTTTTAAGATCTATTGATTAAAATAGGGCTATTCAAGTGCTGAGGTAGTTAGCCCCAATTTCCCAATGTAAGTCAATGGGGAAAAAGTATTGTTGGGCCCAATTCCAGCACGTGACTGACTGGAAGTTGTATACCATTGCGCCACTGAGAATTTGCTTCAACAGGTGGCGCTCTACAGTACTTTGGGACTTGGTGATAACCCTTTAACACATCACCCACGATATCTTTATCAACATCTGGTGGATTTACATTTTTCAATAGTTTTGGAGGACAGTACTACCTTTAGTATGACAAAGGAACCAAATTGCTGTCCCTTGTAAGTCAAATTGTTACACATTATGGGTTTTCCCCTACTGATGACGTTTCTTCGTGGGCATCTCTCCTTATTTTTATTGTATTAAATGAAAGCATGGACACAGTTAAACTTAATTTTCATTCCTTGAATTGAATGTACTCTTCGCACGCAATGTTAGTCGTTACATTGTATCACCACAGCAAAGACCTGAAGCAAAATGATACCACCCGCCTTCATTTCAGGGGCTCTTTTTCATGGCATTCCTCAGGAATTGTGGGTCTTCCCCTGCGTGACCACTGACAGGCCTTTACGGTAAAGCGCTGGAGAAGCTGAAAGGACGTGTGTGTGCGAGAACACCCTGACTCCCCTGCCCTTCTCTTGTGAATACATTAATTCATTTACCACTTCGAGGTCGCCAAACCCAAATATTTGCCTCTGCACATATTTAATATTTATGATGACGAAAGCAAACATTGCCCGGCGGATTGAGTGACACGGAGAGGTCAAGCTCTGGGCTTGGCTGGAGGGGGCAAGAGGGAATGTTATTAGTGTGTGTGGGGTGGGGGGGGGGGGGTGAATGTGTGTGTGTGTGTGCTCTCCTGAGAGAGCCAGTCCACATCTTAGGAGCGGTGCACACAGCTCTGTTTGCACTGAAACACACTTGCAAATATGACACGGTTCAGCAAACAATTTGCATGAATATTTGTATTATGGATTCATGAGCTTAAATCTCAACTTGTCTTCTAAGAAGGACAGCTGTGTTGATGAAAGGGTGTTAAAGTGTGTGTGTGTGTGTGTGGGTTTAGACGAAGGGGGGAGTGTGTTGGCCTGGTTATGTGCCTTTACCTTTAGTACTGGTACATATTAGCGTGCATCATCGTACATGTACGTGCTGTGCAAGTGTATGTGCTTCAATGAGGTGATCCATTAGAGGGGACAGTTTTATGAGCTGGTCTCAGATCTGGATCAGCTCAGATGAGATCCTGTTTCCTTTGGACTGATCTCTCTCACCGCTGATTCCGGCTCAAGAGCTGCATGACTAAATGGTGCATACCTAATCTCTTTTGAACTGCAAACCAAAAGAAGCAGCCTTAAATTGTAATATCAAGTTTGCTGACAAGCTCTACTTTCAGATTGAGTTTCATGTAGCTTTTGTAAAAGTATATCCCTTTGCTTTGGAGAGTTGAGAAAGATGGTAAGAAATAAAAGACTTCAGGTGGCTCTCACACGTTTGAGGAATGAAAATGAGCACATTCGTATGTGTAAAAGTATGTCATGTTAAATTGAAATTGACACACAGAGTTTGTTGACATCTACATCCCACCCACCTTCCAAGCAACCTCACCATGACCTCAGAGAGACTGAGAAAGTAGAGGAAGCAAACTCACAGATCACCTCTTCACCTCCCTGCCCCTATCTCCCCTGCCTTTTATCCTTTCTTTCATACGAGCTATCTTTCTTTTCGCCCTTCCTCCTTTCACCTCCGATAAGTTATTGTGCAATTTTGTGGAATGTACACAGGCCGAGTATCTCGATGAAGTGTCATTGTTCTGTTTGTTGAAAGGCGCTCCGCTCTCTTTCTTCTTCTCATTCGGATATGACCGAGGGAAGAAAAGGCCCTAATGGCAGAGTGATAAAGAGTCTTTCAGTGAAAGGGACAAAAAATGAGGATAGAATGGGAGAAAATCCTGAGACAATATTTAACAGTGATTCACCTAGAGTTTACACCACTAAGAAGAAATATGGACTTTTTGAGCTATTCAAGGGGAGTGCATATTTGAATGTTTGACAAAATTAGGTGTGGTTGTACCTTTGCGCATCGGAGAAAGAGCAAGAGTTCATTCATTGTTTTCAATTATGTAATTCAGGGATAATTCAATCACACTTACCTCTCTTGTACAATTTTAAATGCAAATGTAAAAGAAGACGAAAAAAGACAGGAACAACAGCACGCCTTCCACACGCCACTGACAGCAAGTTATTCACAAGAAGAAAAAAAATCATCCCAACCGGCCAATTAGAGTCTTTCTGCAGCTGCTGTGACAACCCTGGGGACCAATAGCAAAGAGTAATGGAGAAAGAGACAGCGAATGACAAAGTCCAGCCGGGTCTCCGAGGACTAATCCTAATAAAGCCACGTTAATGCTGTTGAAGATGGATGAATTCCATACATGAATGGATGAATGGATGGATGGGTGGAAGGATGCATAACTTGTCAAATCAACTTCTTGTTTATTTTTATACGCTGATTAAATAGATTAATGAATATTACATGAATTTATATTAACAAGCAGATGACAAGAAAACATTCAAATTACCAATAATGTTCTAATTAAAACAAAACGGTACCACTAAGAAAAGTATCTGTTACATTGTTGATATCAAAGTTCTATCATGTGGGTTATTTGCTCATCTTCACCATATACAAAAACAAATGCAATTGGTGGATCGATTTACAAGAAATATAAAAAATCAAGAGGCCTACGCTTGATCCCTGGGGAACTCCACATTGTATTGTTATATAGCCAGAGGAAACATTTATCAATACCCTCATGTTTCTCATATGGAGATCATTTTAAAACCACAGAGAAACCCCAAAGAGAATGTTTTTGCAATAAGATATCATAAATACAAGTTCCCTCTTGGTGTTAGTATTGTTATTCTTTAGGAATTCAACATACTGGTTGTAACACCAGACTGCCACTTCTGGTGGGAACAGAAGATGCTTGCTGTACCCCAAAGTACATTTCGAAGGCATTAAACCCCATGGTGCTTCACGGGACAAATGCTGATGAAATGCATGTCTTTGGACGTGTCTAGTGGGCAATTGTAGAAAGACAAGTGGAGTTACTTTGTGTAAATTAGTAGAATAAAGTAATTGTTGTGAAAAGGGATGGGGTCAAGGCCATGTTCATGGTAGTGGGCTGAAAGCAAGAGTCTGTGTGGGAATGATCTCACAGGGGCAGCTGGCAGCACTCCCTCTCTTCTTTTGTCAACTCCAACCATTTGATGCCATTGAAACAGAGCAAGGCAGAGAGATTGAGAGAGCAAAGGCGAGTGCTAGTGTGAAGGTGCAGAGCAGCGTGATGCAATGTGAGATAGCAGCTGAGTTAGCGCTCTCTGTGTGGAAGTGTGAGTGTGTGGACTAAATTCCCTCTAAACGCGCCAATCCCCCTAGCTCTCTCCATTATTAGCTCTCACTCATCCCTCACCCTCCTCCTCGTCATCATCTGTCCATCCTTCAAACCCATTCTTACATTTTGCCAGAAAGCGGAGATGTTGGTGGTGGCATTGGGCGGGGAGCTAGGTGTTCTTTTTTTGTGTGTGAAGGCTTTGAGAGTTCCACACCTGTGGGTGTAAGGACAGTTTGTAACCTTATCTCCCATGCTTTGTCTGTCTCGCTTTTCTTTGGCGCTGGATGTGAACAAATTGAGCATTGTGTTTAGGCAGAGGCCAGGAGGATTGTGAAGGAAGGAAGCCAGCGAGCCCGGGCTCAGCACAGCAGTAGCCTGAGACGAGAGAGATCAGGAGTGATTCCATGTGTAAGATTCCTTCCTTCTCACGGACAGTGCTAATGAAGTGTGTGCACCCTTTGTTAGACAGCCTCCTCACGCAGAGCCAAGAACTCTTACAGACACTCCAGACATGACTGTATTCTCACAAACATCTTTGCAGTGTGTATTTAGTGTCCGTAGGGTTGCATCAAGCAGTTACAGGACTGAAAGTATTCCAGAAAGTTTGAGTTGCTGAAATATTTGATTTATGATGTATCTGTCCTTGCTAGTATAGCAATAGGCTTCTTTATAGCTTTTAAAGAAACAATAATTAAGATGAACATTGAAAAAACCATTATGCTCTAATTAGAGTGAAGCAGGAATGAGTCCTAAAACCTGAAAGTTAGTCAGCATTTTATCACTTCTGATCGACTATAGGGCTGCACGATTTGGGGAAATAATCTAATTGCGATTTTTCTGACAGATATTGCGATTCGATTTGCGATTTTGTTTTTAAGCGACCCAACGGAAGTTTATTGTAAAATGCGGCCATATCTCCGGCTAGGAAGGTCGTATCAACGTGCTCCCGTCTCTAGCACCCCCGCAGCCCGAGCTACGAGTGAAAGAACTCAACTTACATGAAACTTCCGTTGGGTTGCTTTAAAGTCAAGCTTCAGTTTAAGATTCACCCTGTAATAGATGTTAAACATGTGATGGAGCATTACTAACCTGACTCAGGTGGTTTGTTTCACCAGACCATCTAGGAAAGCTCCATTGGAAGCCATTTGGAAAGGGCAGGCACTTTCAAAAATACTTGGCAGGTGATTGGATTAATCACCTTCTATCATGGGCCACTTCTGATTGGTTAACAATGGCTGGTACATGTGGAGCACAGCACTTCTGATTGGTGTGGATGACTGACACACAAGACAAGAAAAACATTTGTAAAAAAGATTGCAGGCTTTGCGATTTTTTAATTGCATCATTTCAAATCGCGATTTCGATTTAAAATCTATTAATCGTTCAGCCCTAATCGACTAGTCTCACTTTTTTTAAATGTATTTTTGGTTAGATGCCTGAAATAATGTCTGTGGTTAACACAAGCTAAGGAGATTTTCACCTTTTGTTCCAAGAAATAAAACATGTCAGTTAATACCCCACTCATGAATGCCAGAAGCTTCTATGTGTAAAAAAAAGTGATTGCTATCAAGTGACTAAAAAAGACTACTAACGTCATCAAAAAATATGCAACACTGCTCCACTCAATCATCAATATCAATACTGTTTTAAAAAATATCCTTTGAAAACATTTATCTTGTACTGACGGATATTGTACAAAGGCCCAGAAAAAGAGACATAAAAGGGATGAACAAGTGCGAGCCATAAATCATATTTGATTCTTTGTCATTCTAGGGAATAAAGTGTTTTTTTTTTACAACCACTTTCCATCTAACTTCAACTTTATAAGAACAATTGTACTCAGTTTAATGCATTTTCTGAATTTAAGTCATAGTGTAATCTACTGTGTGTTCACATCAGAGGGGTATGTCTGCATCAGAGTCCGTATCCGCTGTCACGCTCTCTTGTCTCCGCTCTGTTGAATGCAGATGAGGGGGGAAATTAGCCAGTGTGGGAATATCAGAAGAGACAGATACCCGTGTCACCATGCATCCTAATAAAAAAAGACCCCTGTTTCCAATTATAGCCGGCTGTAATGATAACACGATGTGAGCGGCAACACAATAGAACATGTCTACTGAGTCTCAGAGAGGGCGAAGGGGACGAGGTGATGAGCTGAGGAGCGAAAGACGAGGCAGGATAAGGGACGAAGATGAACTGCAGGAGTGAAGTAGTAAATGATGACAGTGGACGCAAGGGAGGGAACTCTTGGAGTATTTTTAGGTTCCTCACTCCCAAGGATGTTGGGATACTATCCTGTGGGAAGGCGTTCAAACCAAGACAAAATAAACACACGGATACAAATGATAGCTTCAAGTATTTATAATGTAGTGTTTCTACGTCTTGCTAGACAGAACTTGGACCGATCACGTCGATAAATTAAGCACTCCAGCTGTTGCGTTTTGTTTTCTTACTTAAAATGTACTCCGTTAACCTCTACTTCTATTATTACCGCTGCCATGGTCTTCATAGTGGTGCTCCTCGGGACTGGAGAAGCTACAGAGAAGCTTCCAGCACCACAACTTGCTGGACCTTATTTTACTCCCACTCACCACTCTATCTGTCTTGCTCACCCTAGCGTGACCTAAACATGCGGCCAGTGGATCCAATGTGTTTTCCATGGACATGCAGGGGAAGGTATGGAGGCTCCAAACCAAACCTTAGCCATGCCAGGCCTATGAGGGAAGGAGGGGCCCCC
Organism: Trematomus bernacchii; assembly: GCF_902827165.1. Taxonomy (NCBI): domain Eukaryota; kingdom Metazoa; phylum Chordata; class Actinopteri; order Perciformes; family Nototheniidae; genus Trematomus; species Trematomus bernacchii. The sequence continues at coordinate 2,126,549 of NW_022987899.1, read as the reverse complement.
TTTTTTTTTGTTGAGGAAGTCATCATCACAGAGTCCAAATAACAGGGCCGTCCCCGCCTGGGGCCCGCTGTCAGGCCAATGATCGATGGTCTGAGTCTCAGATGTCTGCCCCAACTGGCCAGTGGTGAACAAAGAGGGGCAAATATAGAGACAGAGAAGGGGTCATCCCTGCCATGGTGGGAATGACAGTCAGCCAGAGAGGAGGACGGAGGGAGGAAAAGAGCGAAGGAAGGAGGGAGGGAGGTAGTGTAAACCCCAGCATGTTGATTGCTAGTCTCTTCTTTGATTCGAAAAACAGACATGTCGTGCTGTTTTATTTCGTTTGTAACGTGTCCAGAAATCGCCGGCTTTGAGACGGCGCTACATTTTAGTGATTGCAACTCCCGCAGCTGTGGCCACAGGAATGCAGCCTGCCTTCCTCGCCTCCTTCCTCTCCTCTCCCGTCTCCCTCGTCTATCTCTCATCCAAGCCTTCTCTCGTTTCCTCACCTCTGTGCCTACCCTTCGCTCCCTCGCTCTCTCCGCCCTGAGGCGATGACTCTGGCTCTTCTGGGAAATCTCTGATTAACACTGAGGTCTCTTTTACCAAGAACGCCGTCTCTTTCCCCCCCCCCCGCCCCCCGTTCTTCATCTCTCTAGCATTCAACACGCTCCTGAGGTTTAGCCAGCATCAGTCAGACCTCTGGACAGTGCTCTGCTTGGCTTGAGAGGTATGTACCAGACAGACCCTCTGTTGTACCAAAAAGGGTGGTGATGATACATATTATCCACCCTCAGCAGGCCTTGTTGGGCATATCAAATCTACATATTCGTCCCCACAATATGGCTCGGAACCCAGTATACAGATTAAAGGATCTAAATAAAGACGCAAATGAAGGTAATTCAAAGAGCTTTCATTGGGCAGGTTGTGGTTAAATAGATGTGGGCTTCCGTAGTGGACTCATTGTGTGTTTAATTGAGAAATAAAAGATCCAGGAAGTGGGGTTCCTTCCCTGTTGTGCTCTTACAATTTACCCTTAGCCAAATTGAGCGTTTAAGGATAGCTGTATTAGATGTCTAAAAGCAATTGTAAAGCCATTAAAGAAAGGATTCAGAAGAATTGGAAAGGTACATTTTCCTATTCTTTTTCCAAACAAACCTCAATGACCAAGATCCCCTTAAACCAAACTCTCACTGTGAATAAGAGAATACACATCCCTTACTTGAAGCCATCTATTCTGACCAACTGAGCTATTTTTTTCAAAGTTATAACACGATAGCCACTTTCTCGCGACTGTGCCAAGCAATGCTTACAAGACCAACTGCAGGTGTTTATAACAAAAAATAGACAATGTTTTTGGGCTGTTTGAATTGTTTGACAGGCTGATGAATTGCTCTTCTAGCAGACAAATCCTGCGGTGCATCAATGAAATGTATTTTCCAGGAGAAAAGTGGGGAGATGTTAGTCAGTGGAGTGGAGAGCAGGCCATTGTGAGAGCAGAAGTGCCGTGCTGCCTTCAAGACCCTGACACACAAGCACTTATTGTTGTCTCCCCTCTCCATATAAGTCAAACTAAGCTGACTGAATGTACTTGACCCTTCACCCACTCCCTCTTTTCACTCACACTCCTCCACTCTTCCTCCTCTTTGCTGCTCCACTCCTACTGCGTGTGGTCTCGCTTTAACCACCTGTCTCCATGTTGGACGTCGGATTGTCCCATCTCTAGACAAGAAGATATAATTGAATGTGGTTGAACGTACTTGAACCAACTCAAGTGTATTTCTCTAACACAATTCCTGAATTAATTTAGCTACCCATCAGATTATGAATACAACACCTGGTCTGGGGTAGGGTTGGCTTGAATCTGCTTTACTTGCACATGCTGATTAATATGAAAGAGTTATAAAGATCAGGTGTAAATAACTAAACCAAAAAGGAATTGGTATGGGTAATTAAATGCAGGTTAAGATAAAATACATAGCGATAGCTTCCCATAGTTACTGTAAAAGAAAAGGGTGTTAATCGAAAAATGTTCCGAACCAGAGGTGGCAAATTTGAAATGGGACTGCTATTCAAAGCAATTCAGCTTTATTTGAATTATATTAAAGGGGACCTATCATGCAAAATGCACTTTTGTACGTCTTTTATACATGAATATGTGTCCCCGGTGTGTCAGGGAACTCACCAAGTGTCAGAAAACACAACCCTCTCTCTTTTCCTCCGTACCCAAATCTCTAAAAACGGGGCTGCAATGGAGCTGATACAGATTTGAATTTTTCTGACGTCAGAAAAGGGGTGCTCCGCCTATATGGGCAACTCTCCACCTATCAGGGGAATGGGGGGTTGGGCCACGGCCACGGCCATTGCCGCTCGAAAGCACTGGAGACGCTGTAGTACATATGCCAGGCCTGAAAGTGGCGCTGTAGTCTGCCACAAAAGCAGCGAAGAAGACTTCTCACAGAATCAGCCCTTGCAAAAACAGGGCTGGAAAAGAGCAAATAGAGCGAAATGAGGCATGGCTAAAATGCATGATCTGTTTGGTATTTTGAAAAAAAAACTTCACAGACATGTTTTATATAGGTATGGCCCTACAATATATTATTCAAATATAGCATGATAGGTCCACTACATATTAAATCAATTGAATTCGTTCAAACTTGAGCAACACAGCTATTTTCTACTGGGCTAAAAGCACAGTTTATATTTTAATTAGGTTCTGCCAGCAATGATTACAAAATACAACAAATACCAAATGTTTTAGAAAAACTACTCAAGCATCATGAAAATGACATTTGAAAAGCCTAAAGACGGAGACAGCAAAAAAAAGACTTCCCTGTAAAATCCATTCTAATCAATGAATGAATCACTGGTTATTTGTACTCTTCAGTTTGACACTCTCATGTGGCACCTTAAGGACTTTGGCTTTAATTGTCCTGTGGAGGGGGGGGGGGGGGGGGGGGGGGGATGGCCAGGACAGCCTGCTTTCCTCACCATGTCCCTGAAAAAGATTTCATTCAGCTGTGAGGCCTGTTTCCAGTAATGTTGCCTCAAATATTTGATCTAACACCAAAAAAGGTTATTTTGGTTTGGAAGATGTTGCTTGTGTGTTTGTCGGTGCTTGTGTCCACTCAGATGTGTCATGGTTGTTATAAATGGAGCATGACTATCATGTTTTAGTGTGTCGTCTTCTTTTTCTCTGAAGGCCGGACAGAGCTAATTATTGGGCAGGAAATGAGTCAAGTTCCTGCCGCAGTTAGGATGATGTTTAGAGGAAATGACCATAAGATGACCAACTGAAGAAGAGGGATGACTGGACATGGGTGTGTGTGCTTGTGTACGTGTTTGTGATGTACTTTCTCAAAATGGAAACTTTGCCTTGGAGCCTGATTTCCTCAGAAATGTGAAATAATTGAATGTAACGGTACACTCTGAAGCGTGTCATGAATTATTCTGAACATTGGTCGGAGGTGAGTTAGAGAAATATGCAACGCCCACAAGAACCAGAACTGAGAAACATTGGATCTGTGGCTGCGGGGGATAGTAGAGCATACCTGCATCTTGAGTACCGCACCACTGGGACTGATCTTTTTTTTAGGAAAGTATGTATTGCTGTCAATGCTCAAGTACAATCATATTCATTGTATGGGCTATGAAGACTTCTGTACTTGTGATATGTTCGAAAGCCCTCCATTCTTCGGTACTTGTTGTCATTACCTATTTTTCCAATTCATTTGAGCTGATCTTAATACTTGCCCTGAGTTAAAGGTCACCTATCATGCTATTTGTAGGCAATAGCATAGGTCTCAGATATATACAAATATATAAAAAACATGTCTATGAAGTGTTTTGCAAAAAAGACCAAACAGATCACCCATTCTAGCCATGCCTCATATCCCTCTACTTCACTTCCTGTTTCAAAAGTGCTGATTTGGGGAATAAAGCTTTAAAAGAAAAAGGAGGGGGCTGAGCTCATGCGGGACCCGGCAGCTACTGTCTAAACTAAATACTGCCGTGATGAAACGCCATATCATGGATTATCAAGGACTAAGCTCAAAGGCTTTCTCTCTTGCCGGTTATACCACAAGGTGAGTTCCTTTTTATTTCCTGCTTCTTCACACACATGCTCTCCAGTACAGGTTAGCTCTGAGTGTTAGCGATGCTAATGTAAACACCGACCATATTACGTCCAAAACAGTCGGGCATTGTTTCTGATAGCAACGTTTCTGATAGGGCCGTGGGTGTAAAGCCAGCCTACATTTCAGATATTACGTCATATCGGACGCAAATCTGGATCAGCTCCGTTGTAGCCCCGTTTTTAGAGATTTGGGTACGGAGGAAAAGAGAGAGGGTCTTATTTTCTGAGTTCCCTGACACACTGGGGACACATATTTATGTATAAAAGACATAAAAAAGTGCATTTAGCACGATAGGTCCCCTTTAAAGGTTCATTCAGATCACCTGTTGCACACGATGTGGAAACTGGTTCTTAATTAACAATTGAGAGCAGCTTTTTGCATTCTCTCTTTCTCCAATCAGGATATGGTGATTTCTTTAGGGCCTAAAACAGGTAGATAACAGCACATCTAGGCCATTTTTTGTATCCATCCTTTACTAAAACTAATGCAAAAATGTCCTCTCAGCAGACATTGTGAGCCAAAAATACAGTTTATTTTGCCTTTTTGAGACTCTTAATATATGATTATGGGTCATTTGGAAGAGTCTCAAACCTAGCTGAGTGAATATTTAAAAGTAAATTCTACCTGCATAAGGCAGATTTCATAATAATTTCTGAAAGAGTTTATTCTTATGTCCTTATGATCTAAGAGGTGTTTGTTCATTATCCAAATTAATCTGTCTATTTGGGGCATTTCATCCATTTTAAGTAGACTTCTTTGATTGTAAAGGCCCTCCAAGTTTTAATTGCTATTGACTTGGAACTGTAATCTAGGGTATCAGTACTGCCACATAACAGGTCACTGTTATAGGCGTTGTGTTGTGCTTTTGAGTACCCTACTGTAGCTTCTAATCTAATCGTTTTTACTCTTTCTCTAAGGTATTATTTGTTGTATTTCCTGATTAGGGCTTGGACTTCAGTTAATATGGCTGTTTTGCCCCCATTGTTTTCAGTCCTCTCCCATGTAGGCTACATTTACCAGCAGCAGCAGCAGCTTTGCAGGAGTTAAAAGAGGAATGCTGATCAGATGAGATATGGAAGTAGCTGTATGCATGCATCAATGTGTGAGTGTTTGTGTTATTCCTAATGTAAGGCAGATCATTTGGTCTGCTGCTTTAAAACAAAAGGGCTCTGGTCCAGTTTACTCCCATGGGGAGGCTACCTTAGCCCAGGAGAGAGGAGAGAGAGCTTGTTGGGCTCACTCCTCCACACTACTTTATGGGAGGGTCAAGGTAGTTAACTAGTGGCAGGCGTTCAGATGGGTTCTGCTCCGACTTCAAACAGAGAACATTATGGCCGTGCGCGCTCACAGGATATTGCACTGTAAGGCCACTGAACACGGCTGGGTTAGAGAGAGGAGGCTTTGTATGGAGCCCATTAGAGCCCTAAACCAATACTAATGAAGCCGTTTCCTGTACAAACGGAGCGGCTCAGGGGAAACTGGCTCTAGCTTTTAATAAGGCCCTCACCAATCCCAGTTAAGATGCTGGATTCTTTTTTATCTCGGGTACTGAGCGGGTTCCAAGCAGAACCTCCGTTTTGGAAAAGTTAATTACGCATGATTAATGGAGCGTTTTCCTTCCAATGATATCTGTGACAGCACAAAGCTGTCGTAAGGCTTGTCAGGCCCAATTCGAGCTGAATAAGTATTTATGTGATCGCATGTGATGGGCCTCCTCTCACCAGCACCAGCCCTCATCAATCAAGCCCCGCTGCTCGGAGTAGTGGGAAATTGGTCTATCAGTGCGGCTGCCTACCGACACCCCCACTCCCCTCTCCCCCCCCCCCCCCTCCCACTGCCACCGCCACCACCGCCACCTCCCTCCCTCCCCATTCAATCAGGCCTGAGGCTACAATGCTTCTTTAGCTCTTACTTCTGACCAACGCAGGGGTCACGGGGGGGAAAGTGGGAGCCAGAGCTGAGCCCATCCATTACGGCTCTTGTTTCTCTCGGTGGCAGCCGGACGACGGGATTCTATTAAGAGCTCCGTCTATTCAGCACTGAGATTACACCAGGGCCCTCTCGCCGAGCACACCTCAACACCAGCCCCCAAGCCCTCGCCAAAACCCCTATACCCACCCTAGGGGCCGTATAGCCCCCCCACCACCACCGCTGCCGTCACCAGCCAGAGCACAGTCCTCCTTTTTCCTTTTTTGTACACTTCCAGCTTGTAGAAGTGTTTTTTTTTTCAGCAGCCAGGATGACAACAATCACTGAGAGAAAGACAGAATGAAACAGAAAGACAGGCGGAAAAGCTTCGAGGAGAATGAGAGCAGACACTCTAACCTGTTTTCGATGTGGACACACTGCTTGGACAGCGTTTGGCCTCGAAGCAGTGCCACACACACTCGCAGGGGAATAAAGGCACACACACTCCCGAGCCGTAAGCATACTGTCCCATAGAGCTTCAGCACCTGGAGGTTGGATCATCCCCACCACAGTGTAAACACTCTGAGATGGGTAACATCACAAACACAACTCCGGCGCAGTTACGCCGTAAACACCCGCCGACACCAGATCAAACCGCCACTCCTCCGATGTTTAAGAAGCTCGTTTGTCTCCCGCCGGCCTGAAGAGACTCTTGATTTACTTAATATGTGTTAGCACGAGAGAGAGAGAGAGAGAGAGAGAGAGAGAGAGAGAGAGAGAGAGAGAGAGAGAGAGAGAGAGAGAGAGAGAGAGAGAGAGAGAGAGAGAGAGAGAGAGAGAGAGAGAGAGAGAAAGAGAGGGGAGTGCTGCAGGGGTCGCGCCCCCCGCCTGGATGGATGGGGGTCTTCGTGTCAAAGAGAAGGAGAGAGACAGCGCTCCTGTCAAACAAACAGAAATTGAATACGTTGCCTTCTATCAGGATGTCCACAGTGTGTACATACTCTCTTAGGTTTGATTATGAATAAGCCCCTCTGTCTTATAAACAAGTGGAGTGAAGGCATTCATCAGGGATAGAGAGGTAAGGGTGTGAAGAAGGAGGAATGTGCTCTCCTCCTACGAGAGTCTGCTGTCGAGTGGATGATGAAGGCGAGGAGAGGAGGCAGGCTCAACAAGAACGAAACAGAAGGTGGATGAGGGATTAGAAGAAACATCTTTGACGTGGTTAAACCATACACGAACACTTCCTTCTGCATCGGCCAATCAGCGCGCTACGATGCGAGTTGGACACAGATACTCGTCAAATAATTATCACATATTTAAACATCCCAATATCACAAACTTTGTTCAAGGGGTGTTACAGTGCAGCACCCTCTGTCCTAAGACCTCCAACCGAGCAGGACAAACTCCCAAAGAAAACCCCACAATGTTGAGGAAAAATGTAAGAAGCCTCAGGGAAAGATGCAGAGGACAGACAGAAACAATATATTAAAATGAAAACATAGGGAACTCAAATGATAAAAATGATTGTGAAAGTATATAAAAACGATCGAACTGGGTGGATACCGCTCTCTCCGATGACCAAAACAAACCTGTTTGCTCTCCTGTTTAAAAAACTGTGGAACGAGCTCTCCATTGATATCAGGACAGCTGAAAGTCTTCACATCATCCGACTTAAAACGCATCTGTTTCTCCTGCACCTCGGCCATAAAAATAAAACTAACATAAAATAACAAATTGGCGTACTCTAACGGTTTTAGCTCATTTGAAACTAATGCACTAGCACTTTCTATGGTTTGGCTAATTTGAAGTGAACGTTTCTTGCTGTTCTGAGCTTGCAGTTTCAAGGTTTATTGCACATTTATATAGGACATCTAAATGAAATGTAGTGTAAAGTAAACGAGAACAACGGTAAATGGAGTGTTCAGTAGGGGAGAGGTAACAGCAGCAGGAGAGTAGAACAAAGAGGATAAACAAAGAAGAGAGAGGAAAGAGGAGACAAAGGAAAGAGGAAAGGAAGAGAGGGTTTGTCCCGGGCACCCAGGGTTACAGTGGGTGAGGTTGACTCTCCCAGGGGTGTTTCTGCATGGTTTGGAGTTGGCAGCCGTAGTGCGGGTTAACAGGATCGGAATGCTTCTTCAGGGGCAGCGTAATCAGCACCAACTTCCTCTGATTGAGAAAGCGTAGGCCTCGCTCTCCGCCTCTTTTGTTTGGGCCGAGCTGCGCTGACAGCACGGAGGAAGCAGCCGTCCGACGGTCGGGGGAGATGTTGTATAAACACCGTGTCCGTGCAGGGGAGAGAGAGAGAAAGAAACTGACAAACCTCGTAGTGACTAATGTGTCTGCGCGTCGGTGTGCGCTTTCGTGCCATCTGTGCACAAATGTAGTGAAGTAAAAGTGAAATGTTTTCCTCTGAATTGTAGTGGGGCGGAAGTACAAAGTAGCATAAAATGGTAATGCTAATGTAATATACAAGTACATCAAAATGTTACTTAGGTACAGTACTTGAGTAAATGTACTTAGTTACTTTACAGACTTACTCGTGTGTGTGTGTGTGTCTTGGCGACGCTGTGCGCCCACACTGAGTGAGGGATTCTCCAGCCAGTCATTTCCATCTGCCAGCCTCAGACTTTTGTCTTTGTTAAATGTTGTGTGACAATGAGATTTTCCAAAGTGCCATCAAGATAAAGAAGTGGATTGAGAGAGAGAGGGAGGTGGAGTTCAGGGGGGGGGGCGGGGGGGGTGGGGGAGCGATAAGATGGTCTGGTCATAGTCCAGCAGTCCTTCATCACCGCTGCAGCCCCAGATATATCTCCTCTCTTTCTCTGAAGCATTCACACACCTTCATCACTTTGTCTCTCGCATTCACACACACACACACACACACACGCACACACACACACACACACACACACACACACACACACACACGCACACACACACACACACACACACAACACACACACACACACACACACACACACACACACACACACACACACACACACACACACACACACACACACACACACACACACCACACACACACCACACACATACACACACAGCTCTATTCCATCAGTGCAGCTCTAGATCCTCAATCGATCCTCGCAGCACCCCAGCAGACACCTGCAGGTGATTGATCCCCAAATCAGTCCCTCACAACCCCGGTGCCGTAAAAACCATAACAACCCATCATAAAAGCTGATTTATCTTCAACCAGCCCTGGGCCTCACAGTTAGAATATTAACCCAAAAGTGTATGACACCACAATGATTGGTTTGGAATTGAATAAACCTTGGGAGTATTGACGCACACGTCTGATGGTTCATATCAAGTCTGACGGCTGAAATGTGCCACGTGAGATTGCATTATCTCAGGATGTAGAGATTTACAGACGAACATGGAGAACGTTAGCATCTTTTCTAGTTTTAACAAACCTGTATGCACCAATAGTTTTAATGTGTTGCACGGCTAAGTTGAATACTTGATTATGATTGGTCAGTTTGGAAATTCCAGAGATCGAGGATCAAGGGACTTTGTGCAGTCATATCAATCCGCAGAAAGAAGTCCGGTCCATTTAACGTTGGTTTTCTCCATCAGAGAACAAGGTGGAGTACATTTTTTGGAATATTATTTGTTCTATTGTTGTCACACTGGATGTTGGTCTAATGAAATGCATAACTGCAAAGCATATTTGCTGCTAACATAGTTTTGAATGTGATTTTGATATTATATTTTTTGCCATTTTGTGATTCAGATGGTATCACAAAATCATCAATATTGGAAAAATATTCTTACATCCCTAAATGTTGTGTATCTCCCAGCTGTAGCCTGCAAAACTATAGAAGTATGATGAGTTACAAAGATATATAAACAATTACCCTATTGTACCATCCCTCAGAAAGTCACTACAGTTTTGTCGTATTTTAGTTAGTTGTCTTGTTGTTGACTTGTTTCGTGCGTCCGTGCATCCCTCCATGGGTTCCTGTAGGAAATGGTGCCCAAGCCACACTTTAATGAGAGCGTTGGTCTGCATCCCAGCAGCCTGTGTACTGCCCTGTACTCAGCAGTGCAACAAGCTCCCGGGTTAAATATAATCCCAGCCTAACTCAGGGGCCTCTTTGATGCTACTGAAAGCCAGTGAAGCCTTTAATGGGAGCCACTCCGTGTACCCGTGTAAAGTGTGAGCTGCTCAGCTTTCCTTCATTTTCAGGCTGTTGCAACTGATTTGTTGTTTTCCGACTTAATTCGGACTTTAATCATGCCCACAGATGGCCTGGGCTGGGTAACACACTCCACTGTGTGTGTGTGTGTGTGTGTGTGTGTGTGTGTGTGTGTGTGTGTGTGTGTGTGTGTGTGTGTGTGTGTGTGTGTGTGTGTGTGTGTGTGTGTGTGTGTGTGTGTGTGTGTGTGTGTGTGTGTGTGTGTGTGTGTGTGTGCGTGTGCGTGTGCGTGTGTGCCTGACAGACAGACTGAAAACACTTCCACAATCTGCTTGCGCTTTGCACTCACTCAAGTACATTCTCTCACTTTCTCCCATTGCAGTTTTGACCACTTGTAAATGTTGGATATGAAATACCCATTAGTCCCACTTGTCATGTTTCTCTATGTTTTCTTCTCCTCTGTTCTACAATATAAGCCTTTTCTGTGCTTTGACAAACACTCCATCTGCCTCCTCATCGGATAAAGGGACTTTTTAAACAAAGTCATTGTTCCGTCTAAGAAATATAAACTGGTTTTAAGTTGACTTTTTCAAGTTTCAGTTCATTGTAAATGTAACAATAACACTGTAAGAGCCATTTGTTTGTTTGTGTGCAAAGATCAAATCAAAAGTATTGTAACCCAGTTGTTACTTCTGAAGTCAAGGGACTACGAAAAGACTACAATTACCTTGGCGCCATAATTAAAGAGACACAGTTTTGAACCGATAAATTATATAACATAGTAGAAATGTTTACGACTTTTGTTTTGATTTGTTTGACTTTGTAAAGGCCTTATTTTGATTAACCACAAGCCACATAACATTAAGTCATCATCAGAAGCCAAACAAGTCATCACAAGTGTAAGTCAATCTAATACATGTTAAGATAACGCGTTATAAATGTCTGTTTAAAAGGCCTCTAAGTAGCTTAACGTGTATTATGTACCTCCAATCAGCCTCTATACCGCTCTAATACGCATGTGATCATCCTTCAATAACGTGAAGTTAGCTTAAAGATTGGGTTTCCTCTGTCGTGGCTTTTACGATGTTTAACTGTCATGGCAGCCTTTGCTCCTGTCACTCTGAACAAGTGTAGCGTCTGTCTGATATCCGCCCAGCATTAAAATATTAGCCTTCCAATTGGACACGGTATATGAAAAGCAGATTGTGGCAGTGGCACTTTAAACGTGAGAGGAGAGCTCAATAAAGGTAATGAATGTGTGACACTCCAACGTCTGAAGTGCCGTGTTCAGTTGCAAAGCCCTTTGCCTCTCGTACATAAAAAGCTCTTTTAAAGATGATATCTATGAGCGTTTTAGAGCCGATTTGTTCACCCTGCGGCGACCGGCAACATGCTCTAATTACCTCCCCCCCCCCCCCCCCCCCCCCTTCCCTCTCTCTGCAGTGGGATGTTTAAGTTTCCAGTCCGTCCCGTGCGTATAGGAGCTGTGTGCCCGCTGAATTTATGCTTGGAAAACCTGACCTTTGCCTCCTGTGCAGCTTTATCGCACCCTGAAGCCCACATACAGTGTGGCCCTGTGTGCCGAGGCTCTGCGGAGGAAGTGTCTGTGATTACCTTCGGCCTGTACTACTTTCTGTACATCACTCCCCCCTCCCCTCACCCCTCTCAGAACTTGCTGCAGCCACGTTCCAGGTTGCATTAAACCAATTGTCTTTGATTCACCTTTTCAATGATGCATGATATCCACTTTTCTTACATAACATTTCCTCATAGTGCCCAGATGTGTTTTGATAGTAGGTTGCCTTGCCACTCATGCATGTCTCGTCGCAGCGCCTGCACATATTTTGCTTGTCAGTGTTGGTTTTACCACAAAAAACAATCTCGTTCACACTGAGGAACCTTTCAACATCACATGCATTCAATTTGAATATCCATGGAGGAGGAGGTTTTCCTGCTTCTGCCTCTTAGATTACATCCCAGATTAGTATTTTGCAGGGATTATGTTACTTCAATGTTTTAATGTAAGCAATTTAAGTGTTTGTATCTCTTTCTTTTTCTTTATCTATATGTAGCTTAGTTTAGCAGATGCATTGTAATGATTAAAACCCCCAAATAACACCTATGCAAGCAGCCTCTCAAAGATCCAAACCGGTAAATAAGATGAGATCATGTATTTCTCCTCACAAATAGGCATCATATCCCATAATGCCCTGCCTTTTTATAGTATTGACACACTCTATGAAAGCTGGTGGGAACATTGTGTCTGCTCTCGTGGATACACATCCTAACAACCCTCTATTCTAAAAGAAAACTGTTATTTTAAGACGGGATATAGGGTTTGTTAATATAGACGTGCCTCCCTGTCACTGCGAGGATCTGTCAGACAGGAACAGACGGTGCCAAAACAAAACGAGCGGGTGCTAATACAGCAAACACGTTCCTCCCCGGCCGCTGAATTTGTCAAGAAATCATCCCTCTTTCTGCCTCTCTCTCTCTCTCCGCCGGAATGCCTGGCTAACCCCCGGCAAATGAAAATAATCCAAAGTAATTAGAAGTGAGCTGGTCTGGTCCTGAGAGCCCCCGGGCGGCCGGGTAAACATGGCAGAGGGGCCGGTGGAGGGGGGGGGTTGGGGGGGGGCGCTGACCTTGTCCACATAAAGCAGTGATTTATGAAGTGCAGGCCACAGCAGCAGGGCTTCTGTCTTCTCCCGCAGAACCAAATTACTGAGGTGGAGATTAACACGCCGCTCACAACGGGCCTACTTCCAGACCCGAGGAAATTTCTCTATTTACATTTTCTCCTTTCATTTCCTCTGCTCTGTTTTAATGCTAATTGGGCGCTATATGGACACTATCCTTTTAATATAAGCACTAATCTTGCCTCATGATGGATGTGTTAATTATAGAGAAAGTTGTGCAAACTGTAGGCTAACCGTCCGTTTGAGCTCTAAATGAGTTTACCACTTGATTGAATTGCCCCCACATTTGAAATAAAATGCACAGGGGGGTAAACAGAGTCATGATGGAGGCTTATTGCAGCTTTTCGCCCGGTGTCAATGGGAGGTCTTGCCGTGAATGGTAGAACTATTTCATGTGGATTTGGCTGCGATATTTTCTTTCTCTCTCCTCTCTTTTTTTCGCTCTTTCCGCTCTCCTGGAGGATGTGCTGGAATGCACCACACAGGCCTACACACTGTTTCCATGTGGCCCCTCGGCTGCTCTGGAGTCAGTTTGCAACCCACTCGGGAATCCCCCTCTTCTGCAGCCTGTCCCATCTGATCTCACACGGCTCTAGATGGGGCAGAAAAATACAAATCACTCAGAAAACAAAAGGCAACATAGTTATTCAAAGCATTGCAGGTCAACGATGGAGCTCAGATCGAGTAAATATGGAGCTATTTTAGGATCTCCACATTCATGCATGGTTATTAAATGAAGTATTTGATTTGTGTATTATTTGATTTATTCAAACCTTAATGTTTGTGTGAGTATGTGATCTGGGGAGGATAGTGTATCTACAGATTGTTTTCAAAGTCAGAGTAAAGCAGGTGATTAAGTCAGTGTTTCCCAAACTGTGGCACAGGGACTTCCAATGGTCCTTATGGGGTTTCCTGGAGGTCCCCAAGAGGAAGACATAAGTATATGTTGTACTCAGTGGAGGAATGTAACAGAGTATATATACTCAAGTACTTCTACTTCCATTTAATTTCCAGTATACTTCTTTGCCACTAAATATTGTACTTTTTACTCTACTACTTTGAATTTATACTCATACTATCTACTACGTACAGACCAAAACACATATATTATGATTAGATGCAGTACTGTACAACTAATTTATCCGGTATTTAAAAAGTAGCTTAAATTGGCTTTGATTAACTTCAGTCTACAACTATTTGAGATGTATAAACGGAATAATAGCGTGAAAAGAGCCATCCTGAACAGTATTTGATACTACTTGTGTATTTCTAAGATACATTTCATTACTTTTACTAGTAATGAGTAGATTAAGACCATAATAAGATCTTACTGACTCCTGTAAAGAGAGCACAATACAGAAAAGGGTGTCTGTTTTTATTATAATCATCACTTTTACATCGTTTTTGTTAAATCCTTACTCTGACATAGAACTAAATCATAGCTGGAGGAAAATAAAAAAATTGAAATATAAGAAAAGTGATAGAAAAGACTCTGCATTCTCATTTTTCTCCAGCTTGACTTCACACATTTCTATTTGAAGAATACAAATCCATATTTCTTATATGAGAAAAAAAAGATATTGCCAAAAAGTTATTCAAAGCATAACAGGCCAATGTTAGCCCATGAAGCTCAGGTCAAGTCAAATATGAAGCTATTTGATCATAAAAAAAATCTCCACATTCATGTATGAATTGCTTTTTGCGTGACTGAACTCCTAAAACAAACAAGAAAGCCGCAAGCCAAATAAGCACGAGCCCATTTAAGCAATTGAACCTCCTTTCAAGAATTTCACAGCACTTTAAAGCCTCAGCACTAAACATGCTCCTACGTTTTAAGAGTCTCTTAAATAAGTATGAAATGCTGTGTGGCATGATATAGTCGGAACTAACACACCCTGAAGCCTGGAGCATGTGTTTGCTTTGTAATTTGTTGATAAACAGCTTTTCCACACCGCTATTTAGTGGCTATGTCAAAACCATTATGATAAAGGCATGGCATAATTCAGATAAAACACATCTTTTCATCTGGAAACAGTGTTTATGGCGGAATAAATATAAAATTAGAGCTACGCCTGGCAGATCATGCTCGGGGTTTATTAACAAATGTACAAGCGTTTTAAATTCACCCCTATCGCTCTTTCCATAGATTCAGAGGCTTTATATCCGCTCGTTCAGGTGATTATATATTCAGCTGAATCTTTCATGTCCTATAGCAATGTGACGCCTTGATGTAGATGTGTTGTGCTGCAATTCAGAGAGAAATGACCCCCATCTTATAATAAGTCAGAAAGCTGAGCACACGGTTACAAACTGCGGTGCTTTGAGGGAAATGTACGGCTTAGAAATAAAGACCAACACGTGATCCATAAGGGAACGTTTTTTTTTCATCGCACTCAGGGAGTCAATTTACTCACCCAAAAAAATGCAAACGCCTTAAACTTCCACAAAAGCCCATTTTTATAGGATTTATGCAGATAAAAATGTAAAATATGCAACCTATGATGCCATTAATAAGATAAGATTCACTTGATTAATTCCGAATTATTGGGAAATGTAGCATATCATTTGAAAATATAAAAGGGGAAAATAAACAAACGTAAAATATAAAACCTCACATAGAATTACAATCTCAAAATAAAACAGAATTAAAAAATATATACAAGTTGACGTGAAAGATAGTAATCTGTAGACTGACAAATACACATTATGAAGGGGCCAGGTTACAGCTAACACAATTTTAAAGTATAGGATATTATTTATAATAAGTGTGCAAGAAATGGCCATTTTAGTCACAAAATGTCAGTTTTAATCTGAATTCTGCATATTTAAACGGGAAATGAGTCAAGATTGCGATTGAAAAAGCTTTAAATAGACACATATATTCTAAAAATGATGTTAATGTGAAAAACTCTCCATTCAGAAAAGTTGAGTTCAGGTGAGCACGCCATCTCCTGACGGTGGGGAGAAGTACAACATGTATTCCTGTAGTTATATACTTATGGGGGTCCTTTACCCCACTTTACCCCCGGTGATACCCCACTAAAACCCCTTGTGTTTATCCTCCTTTTCCCCACACATTTCCTCCTATTCTCACACAAGAGCCCCCTCTCTATCAGGATCCTCCATCAGACCCGGAGCAATCACTTTCCCAGATTACTTGTATTTAATACACAATGCATCATAAAACAAATCCCTCATCCTGACAGGAAGAAAATAGAACAGCTCATTCGACTTGAGCTTTCCCAATTTATGGCTAAATTAAAAAGGCTTCCAACAATGGACAAGTCCAGGAGAGGCAGGAAATCAATGAGCGCACGGACCGGGGTCTCTGCTCGGTTCTCAAGGAGCGCGAGACGATGGGAATCGGTGGCAGGGTCCTGGCTTATTTACACATGATTTTTCCTGTCCTTCCTGCACATTTGCTCCGCGATTTCGTAAAACAATAGGCATTATCTGGGATGGAAGGTCAATGTCACAGTGCGGGGTGTTATCCATCATGATCTGCTCTCATCAGCCGGAGCCCTGTCCGCTTTATGAGCTGCTGATACACTCCCCACCGACAATTTGTGTTATTCTATACCACTGTCCGTTTATTCACATTATTGGGATCGGATTTACACTTTTACATCTGCATCCAAAGCTTAAAAATCTAAATAATGCTAAAATGTTTGAGTTCTTGCAGCTTGTCGTAAAGCAGGTGCACAGAGGCCAGACAATTACAATATAGCAGTATTTGTATTTCAACATTGATTCAAATATTTAATATATAATCTTTTATATTTCACTCTTCTCATATTTTCCTAAATATTTGATAAAAACTCGATGCCATGTTTGTTTCCCTTTTTAATCATTCATACTTGTGTTTATTGTGTGTCCGCGGTTTTTATGAGGAAAATACACGAACCTAACAACCTAGCATTTTATTAAAGTCAGACAAAAGCAGGTGATTAGGTCAGTGTTTCCCAAATGGTGGCACGGGGACTTCCAATGGTCCTTATGGAGTTTCCTGGAGGTCCCCAAGAGGAACACTTAAGTAGCCTATATGTTACTCCCGTAAAGCGAGCACAATTAGAGATAAGGTGACTGTTTAACTGTAATCCTCACTTTGTTTTATTATAACTTTAACATAAGTGCGATTTAATCATAACCTGGAGGTAGAAAAAAAAGAAAAGGTAGAAAAAGCTCGTCTCTGTTCAGGTTAATAATGTCATAAATGCTCCATGAAGTGTTGTGAAAAAGTTAGGGAACACGTGGATAATAGCACGCGCTTTGATGCTTCTGTTGGTTCATTAAAGTGTGCTGCCTGTGTGTGCAGTGAAGCCCCATCCCGACCTCTCCCTGACCCCGTCACCCTCTCCAACCCCGGGCCCCTGTCACTTTAAAATTGACTGCGGAGAGGAGCCGCTTCCGACCCGGGGACAGAGGCGAAGACAGTCCGGTGTTTTGGAGTCGCTTCTGGACGCGCTGGATCCGAGAGAGAAACACAAAGTAGAGGGGGCGATGCTTGAATCCACCAACCAACCCCCCCCTCTTTGAATCTCTCTGCTATCATTTAGACGACACATCCCGACTGGCTGAGGAGGGGGGAAGAGAGAAATGAAAAGTTGAATGGCTACTCGAGGACACCTGGGTGCGTCAGGACAGGAGGGGTGACAAGAGAGAAGCGCACACTGAGAATAAACTTTGGAGCAAGTTGATGTTCCGGAGGTGATCTAGCCGCTCCGATCCGTGGTGTCTGCGGGACAGTGAGAGGAGCTCCACCGGAGACAATATAGAGAGAGAGCGGATTTACTCCACCGTGTCTGAGGGACAGTCGCACCCGGAGAGGAGTGCTCGTCCTGCGGCTTGGAGACCAGAGAATCACCGCTACCGGGAAGCAAACAAAATAACGCTTTTTTTTCTTTTTTTACAATACAAAAAATCTGGAGATCGCACCCCAGCTAAGACAATTCGTAGTTATTTTTAAATAATCGGTGTTTTTTTTCTTGAATCGGAGTTTTTTTTTAATCGCTTTTCGCTCCGCAGTTATTTTCCCAAGAGGTTTAACTAAAGAGTTTCAACGGTAAGCAGACTTTCTAAAAAAACAAAACATTATTACTCGATTTGCATTGAAAGCAAAATATCAAATGAACTTTTCTTGGTTATTTCGTGGTAAGTTTGAGGGTTAAATGAGTGAAATGCTGCAGCGTGTTTCTGCATGATGAATGGGCAGATCCAGAGCAGACAAAGGGCTTTATGCAGGCTAAATATTTATTCAGTGGCAGGTTAAATACGAAAGCAGAACGGAACATTTGGGACCCTGATATTCCGTTTTGCATCCCAACAATCGGCTTCGTAATTCTTATCTCTCGCGGCTTCCTGCGATTGATTTGATCTCTATAAAGTTTACAGCTGCTGTGTTGTAAATATTAACACATTAAAACAACATTTTATCGTTTAGAATTCGTTGAGAGAAATGCTGTAGAAATGTTTTGCAAACGATAAAAGTGCAGCGAGCTTGTGATTTGCTAAATCATTCAGTTGTTTCTGTGTATTGTTGTTTTGCTCTTTAGATGCTTTTAGAGTGTTGTTGTTTTGTTGGAGAGAAATGCAATTGTTTTATTCGTTTTTATTAGTATTATTATATATTAGTATGTTAATTAAAACATCCTTTTTATAACATTAAACCTTTAAAAACAATACGTTTTTTTTCGTTTCAGCTACATTTTCAGAAACGAATTCAAACGTCAGCTGAAGTCAAGTTTAATCCAGAATAATAAAGCAACATTTTTTAACAATCGTTTTTATTAACTAAACAATTCCAGACTGATCAGTTAAAATTCGTTTGGTCACATATTTTAGTTTAGTTGTATTTCTTCATTTGTTCTTATTTTGATAGGTATTTGATTCACAGGCTATATTTTTTGTGATTTACAGTTTTTTTAAATATGTTCTGATTTATCGTTGTTGGAAAACATTAATATAATTGACACAGTTTTATTACTGCAATGTAAACGACATAAGTCCTTTAAAGCATAAGAACATATCCCATATATGTAATACATTTTACTAAGTTTTATTACATTTATTATAGTTTTTTTGTGGACATTGAAAAAAAATTGTTTTCTCATAAATTGCTCTGAAATAAAAATCATAATTTTACAAATGTTTGATGATAGACTTTGACTTTGGTTGTACTGTACTCAAAGTGTGTGTGTGTGTGTGTATGTGTCTATATATGTGTGTTGCACCACAGACCAGCTCCTAACATTTAACAAGTCTTATTTCTCTATGGGAGGTATGTGGTTAGTCAGTGTTTGGACACAGTAACCTGGACTGATACTGATCAAAGTCTGATCTCTCCCCCCCCCCCTCATCTCCCCCATCTCCCCTCTCTCTCTTTCTGCAGATCTTGGATGGGTCAGGCCATGTAAAATTCTGCGTGGATGCCAGCAAGCCAGATATCGGGAGCTGGCTGAAGCTCGTCCAGTTTGCCCCTGCGGCCAAACAGCACAACCTGACAGCGTGCCAGATAGATGATCAGGTACGTGGAGACTCAACCTCGACCAAAAACAAGATGAACATGATCTAAAGAAGGGAAAAAGAAAGAGAAACGTGTGGATGACTTGATGTCAATCTCCCACATGGTGTCTGAATCATGTGAGAGTCATTCAGATTTCTCTTTTAAAGCGCTATATTTTCCATTTGTTGTCTTGTCTGGGTGTGTTTAAAGGTGTTATTGAGATCTAAGTGAGATAGACCCACGAGCGGCTGGCCCACCCTGCCTTCTGTTCACACACACACACACACACACACACACACACACACACACACACACACACACACACACACACAGCTCTCCCCCACGCTGCACCGTAGAGACTCCTCGCTATCTGCGTGTGTTTTCTTTCTGTAATTGTGCTCTGGCTTCTGCCGTGCGAGGACCACAGGGCAGGATCAGAGGCTGCCCGCCGAGATGATAGTTCCACACACTTCCCGGTCACGCTTGCGATATAAACTCTTAGATATGCCAGGAATGTCGCAGTCCCTTTTTCTTTTTGCTGCTCACCTGGCTGCAACAGAGAGGTGTACACATGGGGGCCTGTTCACCTCAGTAATCCCACTACCAGACGCCTCCGCTACACAGGAACAAGGCAGCGAGACAAGAGGCTAAACTTTATTTGACATGTGTATGGAGCATACCATAGCATGACCCCGAATAAAAAACATAATCTAGGCAGCGTGCTTGTCATCGCTTCTCACTGGTGGTCCACGTAGATTACTTGTTGAGGGTACAGGCAAAAGTACATGACAGTCGTAGTAAATTTAAAAAAAGTAGCAGCCGTGTAATCAAGGAACAACATACTCATAAATAAAAGCTGGATTTTGGCCCTAAAATCATTTGGAAGTGCTCAAAGTGAAAGCTTCTTCCTTCACACCTCTATGTCATTCTGCGTATAAATAGAAGAGTGGATAGCCCACGCTCTTTTCATGACCAGAAGTGGAAATGTGGAGAGACGAAGGGAAGCTTTCCAGCAGCACTTCCCCACTCTCTTTTAGAAGAGACAAACGCAGAGCGCTCTCCTGGAGGTGTGACTCGCTGTCAACACGGCGGTTCTGCTCGGGTGGCGCTGTAAGGCTCCGACAGGTCACGGACATGGCTGTGATGAGGTGATTGTTAAGTATTACACAGTGTCACAACACGGCACAATCGGCCGTCTTTAAGCCTTCCGGCCGACAGAGGTGTTTTTGAAAACACACTGTAGCCTTCCACAATGCCTGTCTGTACATTTGAAATGAAAAGACTGAAAGGAGAGGGGGGGGGGATGGTGGTCCTGTCGAGCCGCTGTCACTTTTTGATTGTGTGTGTGTGTGTGCTGTTGTGTGTGAGGGTGCTTACGGGGCCTTTTATATGCACTGACTTGAAACTGTGCACACACCTGTAACTGTTTGTGTTGTGTGAGTGTTTGTGTGTGTGTCTGTGTGTTTGTGTGTTTCGTGTGTGTGTGAGTGGCTTCTGTGTGAACACACCTGCAACTGAATTTGTTTCTAGATTTATGAATGTGTGTGTGTGTGTGTGTGTGTGTGTGTGTGTGTGTGTGTGTCTGGCTTAGGGAGCTTTTATTTGCATTGACATGAATGCAGTGTATGTATCTTTGAGCACACCTTTAACTCTGTAAATGTAGGTGTGCTCTAAATGTATGCATAAATGTGTGTGTGTGTGTGTGTGTGTGTGTGTGTGTGTGTGTGTGTGTGTGTGTGTGTGTGTGTGTGTGTGTGTGTGTGTGTGCGCACCTATGTGTGCTTACAGAGCTGTTATGTGCATTTACTTGAGCTTGTGAAGTGATTATTGAGCATTTGCACACACCTGTAACTGCATGTGTTTCTACATGAATGCATGAACGTGTGTGTGTGTGTGTGTGTGTGTGTGTGCGTGTGTGTGTGTGTGTGCGTGCGTGCGTGCGTGCGTGCGTGCGTGCGCGCGTGCGTGCGCGCGTGCGTGCGTGCGTGCGTGCGCGCGTGCGTGCGCGCGTGCGTGCGCGCGTGCGTGCGTGCTCACTCTGCAGGACTGTGAATTGTTCATTGCGGTTCAGATGACTCCCCATGCTCCTCATTGGGAGCTGGAAATGTGAAAGCACACAGTACCTGACTCCAACAGGTTTTTACTGCTCGAGAAGTGCTGAGTCTAAACCGGCCTGAAACCACACATGACGCAGCCGCACATCAGCAGCTTTCCACCGGCACAGATACCCAGGGGCTACAACATTTTACTCTTCCCTCAGAACCAAATATAACCAACTCTCCTCACCGCCTGCCATCGGCCCAGATGACTTGTTGCGTGATTTATTCGAAGACAGTGTCACACGACCAGAGCAGTTTCCAGGTGTGCCGCTCGTTATTCGGTCCTGGTTCTTTTCAAGCACCAATTTAGCCCCTGCCAGCGTGAGACTGGAACTGGCCTCTTATTTCTGACCCAGTTCTGTTTATCGTAAAACTTTATGACCAATCTCAAGAGGGTGAGGCAGTGGGGAGGAATGAATAAGTGAGGAAAGAGAGAGGAGGAACAAGCCTGTTTTGTCTGGAGGAACTGTTTCTTTTCCTTTCTCCTGAAATTCATTTCTGTCCACTCAGCTGTAATACAATGGCAAAGCAAATCAATGTTGTGGAAGCAACTCAATCAAATGGATTCTGTAAATGTTAACAAAGAGATTGATATGTGTTGTATTATCAGTAGAATACATTCTCTACAGTCATTGCAACTTAAACTGATTTACAATCTTGCAAACTTCTCTATTCATAACTATTTGAACAACAACAAATATCTCGTTCCAAAGTTAAATGTCAACAAACATGGAGTTGGAGAGTGACTTGAATGGCTAATTGTGTCACTGTAGATATCCAGCTGTGTTCATTTAACCGGACTGAAATTAGCTATTTTATTTGTTTTCTCTCGGAAGAGAATTAGCTTTACATTTAGTACGTTTACAACACTTAACAAGGACAGGCTTCATTTGAATGACCTTTACGTTTTTTTTGACACTGCAGTGGAAAGAAATAGGAATAAATGGAGAGGAAGGAGATGGCAGGTGTCGCAGTGAGTCACGCTGAAGTCTATAATTAACTCGGGGTGCTGTAACTCCAAGATCCAGTCATAATAAAAACAGCTCTTGCTAAAATGATGGTTTAACATGTTCTTCAATTTGCCTTCAATTAAGAAAACAATAATTATTTTGCATTCAATTTCTCTCCCAAACACCCCAATCGGACTCCTTTTGTTTACTTCTGTAACATAATGAAACAACAATGTATCTCTCGCGCTTCCATTGGCTAGCGCTCCAACACATTGTACGTGATAGGCTAAAGTAAAAAATAACTTTTAACTTTTATCCATGTATTTTTTCTTTTAATGTTTATTTTATTATCTTTTCTTTTTAATGACTGATTTTAAATGCCATTTTCATAATGTCTTCCATTTTTGTAAAGCACTTTGAATTGCCTTGTGTTGAAAGGTGCTATATAAATAAACTTGCCTTGCCTTGCCTTGCCTAAAGGTCGGGATTTTTTTTTTAGCTTTTGGCCAATCATAACAGAGCCGACCAGCTAACCAATCAGAGCATACTGGGCTCTGGTTTCAGACAGAGGGTGAAAAGAGGTGTTGCAGCACAGGCAGCATGAGACGAAGAAAGAGCTTTTTGAACATTAAAGCATGTAAACATGTCGCAACTTACAATTATGAACCTGAACATGAGCAGAATAAGGCCCCTTTAAGTATTTTAACTTCGGCCTGCTGTTTGTATCGTACTTTAATCTTTGATTGCCCCTACAACAGCCCCCCCTGATATCCTCATTTGTTTGCTGATGCACTGAACTGAAGCACTTCTTGCACAGATCCTGAGCGTGTTTTGTCGTGAGGATAATTAGGGCAATTAGTGCTGAAAAAACCCCTCCACCGCGCTCCTCACCCTACCGACTCAATTGAAAGGAAAATGGATTAAATGTGTAATTAACATCATCCAACGAGGCCCTGAAGAGCCTTTCATAAGACAGTGCAGAGCGATATGAGCGTTAATCTCTTTCTATTGATTCTCACTCACTTTATTGAGCGGGATGAAGTGGCTCGGGGGCATTTTAGCAAAACACTGCCAGTCGCTCATTATGTAAATACACAGGAGGTGGAGAATCATGAAGTGATTATAACTCAGTGAGATAACAGCTCCAGGCTGGTATTAAATATGCATGAGAATCATTGTGAAAAGAGATACATTGTAAAACAAAAACACACAGGGAAAACCATGTACAGAGTTTACTTAAGTACATTTTTTGACAGCTTTAGTTACTAGTTCGTTTTTAGATTTACATTATTAGCTAATATAAAAAAAACTATTGTTAAATAATCTTTACTAACAGAGTGTTTTTACAGTTTAGTATTTTTGCTTATTTTACTTCGACCACTGCTTAATAAGACATTAGAACAAAAATATAGAAAGTTTGGAAATGCAGAGTTTGTGACATTTTTGATATGTCCTTTATGAGGTACAAGGTAAATGGTAAATGGACTGTACTTATATAGCGCTTTATCCAGTCTTTAAGACCCCTCAAAGCGCTTTACATACTACATGTCATTCACCCATTCTTACAGAGCAGTGTACCTTACTCTATGACCTAACATTCACACACATTCACACACCGTTGGCCATCGGGAGCAACTCAGAGTTAAGTATCTTGCCCAAGGATACATCGACATGTTGGCTGCACGGGCTGGGAACGAACCCACAACCTTCTGGTTGAAAGACGACCGCACTCCCTCGCAGCCACAGTCACCCAAGGAAGTGCTTGCTTCCTTATAAGAAGGGGTGCTTAATTAATTGAGATTTGACCAAAAGCACCAAAATTTCCGGCGCAATATATGTGAAATAATCTGAATAAAGTATGGTTGTGCTGCAAGGAAGTCTGTCACAGGGGGTAAGAAGATCAGGCAGGTATACAAGTTTAAAACAAAAAGACAGTTTTATTAAATGAAAGCTGGTACATAAAAAGGCACACGAGGAAAATCCAGGATATCCAGAAAGATTGACAATTAAGTGACGATTAAGTGACAGAGAACAATAGGTAAGACAGGCTGGGGAGGGCAGGGAAAACACACGGGGCAGCAGGTGAAAATAATTGGACACAAGGACAAAATACATATAAAAAATAAAACTGGAAACCAACACTAAGATCTTGACAAAGTTCCTGCGTACAGACGATATTCTACTTGCTTGTATACTCTTAACATATTGGCTTTCTTACGTGTTCGTCCAATTTGCTGGATCAAGTTGGACATAATGGAGTCACAAAATCGTTTTGTTTACAGGCCAAATGAGGGTCACTTCGTACGTATGGTACGTGTTGCGTGACCCTGATGGAAGACAGGTAGATACCTTGTAAAGATTGGAATTTCTATATTAAAACAAATAGTTTCCGATGATGCATCTTCCTTTTCCCGTAGACGTTAACATAGCTTGAGGTATTGAGAGCTGACTGAGAGTTGGTTGAGGCAGGACAGCAGTGAATGGCATACCTGTGAAGTGAGCTGTGGGTGAGCCAGGAGTCAGCCAACAGGGTGCGACCGGGGGGGGGGGGGGGGGGGGGGGAAATGTGACCGTGTTTACTCTGCTAATGACTAATGGTGTCAAGGTAACGATGTGGTCCGGTTATAGCCTTTGATCCTCTCGTGTTCGTAACCTTTGACAAACACAGCCGGAGAGATAGTGAGTGCATACAGACAGATAGAAATAATGGATAATCAGTCAGTGAGGGGAGTAGTTTTCCATGGCAGTTATGATTTACAGATTAAATGTGTATTATTGAATAGGGAAATGGTTTGGGAATATTCTGAATCCATGTGCTGTTTCAGTTTTTAATAAGAAATGTCCTTGGTTGAGGTTTCTGTTGCTTTCTCAGTGTGAACTTAGGCACCCTGGCTATCTTATCTTCAGAAAAACCTGTTGTTTTAAGCCCCTGCTTAACACCTGGCAGTCATGTTTGGTGTGTGTGTTGGTGTGTTAGACATGTTAGGTCTGACCCTCTGGGAATCAAACACTGCACCCTCTGTTCTGCTGCTTTCTTATTTATTTGTGTGTGTTTTTACACTGTTTATCTGTGGCGAACCCTCTGGGAGGAGGTGGAGCTGTTGGGGGAATTCCCCTCACAATCGCCCTCACAACACATCATCTTGTCCAGCAAGTACTGACACACAAGAGCTTTTATTGATCCCCAAAAGATGGAAGCTACTTTATCTTATTTGTAAAACATACTCAAATGATAGACTCCTGGTTGTTGCTCTTCACCATGAACTTGTACTCCTGCATTTATGGACAAAGTGGTTTTGACAGTGTCCATTAATTTTTATGTCTCGGTCCCCGCCCTGGTAGCTTTCCAAGGAGCCTCCCTCCTTACCTCCCTCCCTCCTTCCCTCCTTCCCTCCTTCCCTCCTTCCCTCCTTCCTTCCTTCCCTCCCTCCCTCCCTCCTCGCTCTCGGTATCAGTCTCTCGCAGCGGATCCCCGCAGACTCGCCTGTCTGTTTGAACCGCTGCTTGATTGTTTCTGAATCACAATATTTAGCGTGGCCCTGCAGAGGTGACGGGCACAGGAAGGAGTGTGTGTGTTACATGTATGGGGTTCCATCCTCGTCGGAGCATGTGTGTGTTTATGGTGTGGACAGGGGTGAGAGGAGGGTATGTCAGGGATTAAAGCTCTCTGTCGGGACCCTCGCAGTTCAGTTCCCTTTATTCTTTCTTAGAAACAATGTGGGGGCACCAAACATTCAAACTGAAGAAACCTTTTCTAAATGGAGCATCGGGCTGCACAATTCATTGCAATGTAATCAAATCGCAATATGGACTACTGCAATATTCATACGCAACGAATCACAGTATTTTGGACTTTTTCTTGTTTTGAGTTTATTTAACAGGGACTGTGCAATTTAATAGACATTTCTGTGTTTACCCATAAAACACATTTAGTGAAAAATAACAATACAATCAGAAAAAACATGCAACATAGATGCTTATACAGGCTAAATATAGGTCTAAGTATAATTTTAAATAAAGTATTTTAGAGCTGCAGAGAAATACCAGCCTACAAAATATTGTCTACAAACTTAATAACATTTGTTTTGTACAGAAATGTTAAAACAAATTTGACTATAATCACTTTAATGTATATATTTTCAATGATAATGAGAACAATGATGCAAGATGACCAATCCCTCCAATATCCTTAAAGATATCCTAATTTTAAATGTTTTATTAGCTCCATTTGTATTTGACTTTGATTTCATTTATCTTTTTTAATCTCTATATAGTGTCTTTGGGCATCTGAAAAAGGCGCTTAATAAATAAAAATGTATTATTATTATTATTCATTGGCAGTGAAAATATCGCAATGACTTTCACAATCATGAAGCCCTTTAGGAGCAGTTGTAACATGCCGTTCAAAATATTGAAAAATGCAAAATAGAAACAAGAATATTTGTTGCATTACAGTTGGTGGTTGATGTGTAATTACTCTGGTTTAGACCTGTAATGGGAGTCAGACTTGTCGTGCCTCCCACTGGCTTTCATGGCTGCTAAGATATTTGTATTTAAATCATACTTTCATGCTTTACCACAAAGCTGAGTTGGTTAACTCCTCAGTTATTGACTTGCCACAGCTCTGACCCTCCCTTTACCCTACTGACTGAACATCCTGTGCTTCAGTAAGCCACAACGGAGCCACCGAGAAATATGTACTGTCATCTTTACGAATATATCATGTGCCAGAAGTTAGAACAATGACACAAACATTTATAGCACACTCGACAGAATACATTATGATCTTTATTGTGACGGAGATATTTATCATAAGTCTCCGCGGAGCCACTGTGGCTCTGTTCTCTTCGAAATGCTCGCCAGGACTTCAGTCGCTAAGCGGTGTACCTGTGACCCATGCCTTCCCAGAAGCCCCCCCCTTCCTATGGCATTTTCTAATAAATTCCCCCATCATCATTGTCACGTTGACGCGGCGGAGGAAGGTGATATGTTAAACCTCCGACGCATGCCAAAAATAACGCCATGCCTGATTGTTTCACGGAGAAAGGCCATTGTGTGTCCATGGGAAGCACCGCAGTCCCAGGGTCTCTCAGCTGATTCTTTAAAACCACTGACCCCCCCCCCACCCAAACAAATAGCTGCAATGAATGCAATAATATCTGCACCCTGACCCTTTATATGGACTTTAAAAGAAGTGTATTTAGTTGGAATAAAGTCGAATTAGTTCTTAATTAATGTCACTCTTATCTTATCTTCTTGGCTACTGCTGTACAAGCATTAGTAGAGAATCCATTTGTGTGTGAGTGTATATGAGACGTGTATATTACAGTGTTTGCTATGATGTTGTTTATATAGATGAATGTCTGACATGATTAAGATTAAGATGACCCTATATTAAATCCCAAGAGGAAATTCCACTCTGTTATTGTTTACACACACATTACACATGCATTGGACCTAACACGGGATCCTTTTGCCAATTAGCCAAATGGTTAATTATGATGGTTAGTTACAAGTTAATGAAGATGTGTTTCCATGTATATCTCCCCTCTGTTTGTGGTGGCGGTACAAATATGACACGCATTGTGTGGCAGATTTGAGGTCAGTACTAAGAGTAACCTCTGCTGGTTTGAAAATTGATAGCTTCAGCAAATATTGTATGAAATGTTGGTCAAAACTAAAACAGCTGCAATGTCTTACCCCCAAAAAACGGCAAAGGACAGCAAAACGTTCTGTTTTGTTTTCTTCATTAACGTGTGATATAAAAGTTTGATTTAAATCTCCCTGTGTTTGTGTTGCAGATCTTCTACAAAGCCACCCGTGAGATTTTCCCCGGTGAAGAGCTGCTAGTTTTCATGAAGGCTGAAGCGTTTTCATGTGACATCATGGCTCCTGATATTCATGGTCAGCATCAAAACACACACTTCTGTCCATTGCTTAAACCTGAACAACACTTACCCTTCACATAAACGCTCAATATACTAATGTTTCTCCCCCCCCCCCCCCCTGGCTGCAGAGGAGAGGCAGTACCGCTGTGAGGACTGTGAGCAGCTCTTTGAGTCCCGCAGCCAGCTGCTGGACCACCAGAAGCAGCCGTGCGGGACGCCCCCTTCCTCCTTCCTTAACCCAGGTTTGTCTTTTATTTAAAAATAGATCGTCCATTGTCATGTCATTATAAGAAGAGTCACAAGAGGGATGTGTAGCAGAACTGGGTTAATATGACACCAATGATGTAAGAGCTCTGTTTCCTCCTGAAGAGACTGAACATGAGATCATATAATAATGACAATGCAGCAGTGCAAATGAATATGTTTTCCCCATATGATCTATATCATTAATATGTTTCTCTTAAAGATAGCAAACTGTCTACATGTGTGTATCTGAAGGGCCTACCAACACACTGTGAAATAAGACACACCATTCTATTTTTGTGGGCTAAAACAATGGGATGTTAGATTTGGCTCCCCTTCCTTTGTCATTTTAACAGTCATCATGCTTAACTTTTCTTTCCCTGTCGCTTCCAGAAGGAGACAGTGACCTGCAGGACCAAGAACCTGAAGACCTGCGATCCCTGCACATGTCCAACGGCCTACACGAGTGTAAGGAGTGTGACCAGGTGTTCCCCGATGTCCAGAGGTGAATGAACGGCGGACAAAAGCATCATTTCTTTTCCATCAGTTCACAAGTAGCCGTACAACACTGAGCACATATCTAAATCCTTGTTGTTGTTTGGTTCCCCGCAGTATGGAGGCCCACGCTATGTCCCACTCTGACGACAGGGAATATAAGTGTGACCAGTGTCCCAAGGCCTTTAACTGGAAGTCAAACCTGATCCGGCATCAGATGTCGCACGACAATGGCAAGCACTACGAATGTGAAAACTGCTCAAAGGTAGAGTGATGACTTTTGGAGGTGATATTGACTTTGTACTTGTGTCTGTTTCTTCTTGGAGGTGTTTGCTCCCCAGATAGTAAATCCCCCCCTGTGTGTGTGTGGTTCCTCCCCCAGCAGGTGTTCACAGACCCCAGTAACCTGCAGAGGCACATCCGCTCTCAGCATGTGGGGGCGCGGGCCCACGCCTGCCCCGACTGCGGAAAGACGTTTGCAACATCTTCAGGCCTCAAGCAGCATAAGCACATCCACAGCAGTGTCAAGCCCTTCATGTGTAAGTCACTAAGACCCTACCTATGTAAGTCTCCTCAGTACGTTATAAACATAATACGATTGTGTTGTAGAAAAACTGTGATGTTGCTGCAAAAATACATTTGTATCCTTCCTCAGCTTCTTCTCAAGAGTCAATGATGTGATGTCTTACAAGAAGTACACATGGGATTATATAGTAGCAGTTCAATCAGCACTCTTAGACATTGTGATAACAGCATTAAACTAGCATGTCATGTGACTCAATCCCATTGGTCCAACCTAACGGTTCCTCTCACAGTGACAACCTGCCAACGTTGCTTTCTCTTTCACACAAACACACACACACCCACACACACACACACACACACACACACACACACACACACACACACAACACACACACACACACACACACACACACACACACACACACACACACACACACGTTTTCCCAGCTCCTCGCTAAATGCTAATTCCTGCCAACACATTTTGACCTTTCACATTCTCACCACCTCTCAGCTCGGATCTGATCTCCTTCCCCTAAAGCGTTATGACCTTCACCCTTTGCCCCGTCTCTCTTTCACTCACCTCTCACACCAGCTCGCAGAAACCCATACACACTCACATATTAACACACGTATTATAAACACACAGGCCGGAGTGACTGCATCTCCGCTGCAGACCTCTGACTCTTCTTTCCTCTCCTCTCTCCCTCCGCCACATGCACCATTCCTCACAAATAGCAACCACATGTACAGCCCTCTTCCCTCCGAATGGGAGTCCATTTGCTGTAATCAGCAGAAAATATGCAGGTTTAAAAACAACTAATGGCTGTGTAAAAGTGAGAGAGCTTCAAACATGACGTCTGCCGGGGAGAGACCATGTGTGTGTCCGGACTGTTTGTTTGTGCGAGTTCCCTTGAAGGACATGTTTTGGACAGTGTTGCACTGTCTGTATGCACGCGATGTGTCAAGGATGTGTGTGTGTGTGTGTATGTGTGTGTTTGTGTGTGTCTCAGGGCTTCTCTAAGAAAGGGAAGCACTCAGGCCTGCGCGGTTATTCATTTCGACACTCTAGCCGTCACTTACCACCGTCCCTCCTCGCAGGAATGTGTTTATAATATTTAGTTTTGGTTGAATAAAAGCTGACCAATACACACGCGTGGAGAAGCAGATCTAACACTCAGTGTGTCACGCGTGTGTGTTTTTGGTCTGTAAATGTCACAGCTACATGATTTATGATGCATGGGTTTTTCTGGTAGTTTGTGTGGCTGTAGAAACACACACAATGAGAGGGATATAAGATACACACACCAAGTACACACATTCCTTTTTTTTACACAAAATGTATTACTTACATTTTTAATTAGACCTGCGTTTTGGTAGGCTTTGGCCAAACAGATTTTTCAAATTTGAATGTAAAGCATTTACATTAATCTTCCCGATGTCTTCATCTGTGTTGTGCAAGCTTCCAAGAAAGGGAACAACATGTGCGATATCAAAGGAATCATTTTGTTTTCCCAGATGTTTTCAAAAATGTTTTCAACTACCTTTCTACCCTGATTGTATCCGCCGAAGCCAAGCCACACATACAACTCATTTAAATGGAGTTTTCTGGATCTATTCATTAAAATACGCTTTTTTTTAATACAAGATCACATTCTCTCTTGGCCCGAGCAGCAGTCCTTTCTGGCGTTCCTCTGGGGTGTTTATTTAAATCTGTTTCCACAATACTTTTTTTCCCGGCTCTTCCTCCCCATCTACTTAAATTGCCTCTTGTGCACCTTGTGGCTGGAAGGCATCCAAAGTATGCAGAAGTGTAATCACAGTGCGAGCCTAACCACTTCCTTCTCCTCGTTTTTGAAGACCTCATGACAAAGTGAGCAAAATCAATCATCCAGAGCTGCTCCTAACTGCTCTCTGGTATTGTTGCAGGATCAAAGTCTTTTTTTAAACATCAGCTGCATTGTAGCTGATCTGCAACATATCCTAGAGTTTAAGCACGGGTCAAGAAAGAGGAACATCTTTCCCAAACTGCATTATTGTCTTCTATTAGAACAGGAAGAGAAGACAAGTCTGTTTATTTAGCATGTTTGGACAAAGAGGCAAAAGTGCTTTACTTAAAGGTAGGGTAGGTAAGTTTGAGAAACCGGCTCGAGTGCGCTAGAATTTGAAAATACACAACCGGAGAAAATCTGCCACTTCCTTACAGAGCCCCTCCTCCAACACACACGAACGCGCACATGACCAATGAGGGCACGAGATAAGTTTGTGCACAGATGGAAGGCTGACAGGCAGGTAGGCCATCCAGTTATTTTAGCCGGGACGGCTAAAATGATTGGTCGTACTTTTTACACTATTACGGCTTCCACAGATGAAATTTTTTTATGGATTTTTTGTCAAAGCACTTCAGATATTCATTGCTATCAGGATGTTAAGAGCATTCCATGGAATATAACAAAAAGTGTATCTCGAGCCGGTTTCTCAAACTTACCTACCCCACCTTTAAGAGGCCCTATAAAGCTTTTGCTTTTTTTTCCTTTCCTGTAATGTATGATAGGTTTATATGCATGTAAATGGGGTGCAAAGGCTAAAATCCAAAAGTTTAGGAGTTTCTATTCCACACACACTGCCTGAAACGCCTCCATTTACTTTCAGAACATAGTGACATCACTATGTAACACTTGCACTTCTATTGGCTATAGCGCTCCAACACATTGCATGTGATCTATAAGCAGTTGACCAATCACAACAAAGTCAGCCAGCTAACCAATCAGAGCGAAGAGGTGCTGCAGCACAGGCAGTGTGAGATTAAAGCATGGAGACACGTCACAGTAGAGACACAGAAAACTAATATGAACCTGAAAATGAGCAGAATGATGTTCTCTTTAAAACAAGGCAGGAGCAACAAGAACAATTGTCCTTCAGAAAAAGAAAAGAGCATGGGAAAAAATAAATAACCACTATCCCCCTTTGTTAATTCTTACAAATCATCCAATGTAGTAGATAATGTTGACAGACTAATAATGGCGTAGATAATGACAGACGGTGAGGATTTGTCTTAGGGCCGGGTGTAGCCACTGTATGTCATCCAGGGTCAGACAGACAGGCACACAGGGGTTAGACTGTGGGAATGTCACTCAGCGCAGGACGACAGGGACAGTGGGGACAAGGTGAGGGGGCTGAGGGGGTGACAGGGGCCCGGAGGGGGGAGAGGGAAGAGGGGGGAGAGGGAAGAGGGGCAGCAGAGGACGTGAGACCTGTCCCTGGGAACCGGACTGCAGGATAGGATTCATTCAACTCCGCTTCCTTCACAAACTTAAAATAGAGCCATTGTATTGCGCGCTGCTGAGAATGTGTATCTGTATGTCTGTGAATATTTCTAGAATGTGCCTGCATGTCCGTGTGTGTGTGTGTGTGTGTGTGTGTGTGTCTTGAGTGTGATTGTTTATGGACTCCCTGGGAGCGTCCCTGGGAGGACAATGGGCCTAGAGATGCCTGGGAATTTGGTTTGATGTGCAGGTGATGAGTGGCAGCCACTGACTCACACCGTCAAGCAAACAGATTCCCCTCACAATGCCAGGATCTGGACACGCCTCTCCTTCTTATTTTTGCTGGAAAACTGTTGTCAGAGGACTGATGGGAACAGGAGCAGATCATTCATACTCTACTTCCTCTGCCTTAGCCTGCCTGAAGCTTGCTAACTAGAGATGTCATTATCTTGTGATGTAATGTAATGTGTGTGTAGGGGGGGGGTTGGTGTGTACTGATGCGCTGTGTTTCTGTCTCTGTGTCCCTTGCAGGCGAGGTCTGCCACAAGTCCTACACCCAGTTCTCTAACCTGTGCCGCCACAAACGCATGCACGCTGACTGCCGCACACAGATCAAGTGTAAGGACTGTGGGCAGATGTTCAGCACCACGTCCTCCCTCAACAAGCACCGGCGCTTCTGTGAAGGGAAGAACCATTTCACAGCGGGGGGCTTGTTTGCCCAGGGTATGCCGCTCTCTGGCGCCCCAGGTCTGGACAAATCCGCTCTGGCGATGGGCCACGGCGTCGTGGGGCTGGCTGATTACTTTGGGGCGAGCCGCCACCACAGCGGGCTCACCTTCCCCGCCGCACCAGCGTTTCCTTTCAGCTTCCCGGGCCTCTTCCCCTCTGGACTCTACCACCGGCCACAGCTCATTCCCGCCAGCTCTCCTCTCAGACATCCTCTCCACGCACCTCTCCCGGGGCCCGAGCTGAACAAGAGCCCTCTTCTGGCTCCGACCCCCGGCCTTCAGGAGTCCCGAGAGCTCCTCAAGGCTCTGCGTAAAGATGGCGGCGGTCACATGGCAGGGTCGGAGCGCCACGGCCAGAGCTCCTCGTCCTCCACGAAGCAGCGGAACAAGCAGAGCGACCAGTCGGAGAGCAGCGACCTGGACGACGTCAGCACGCCCAGCGGGAGCGATCTGGAGAGCACATCGGGCTCCGAGCTGGAGAGCGACATGGACAGTGAGAGGGAGAGGGGGGCTGCTCGAGAGAATGGCAAAGGCCCCAAGAGGAAGGCCAGTGAAGGAGGCCCTCAGAGCCCCAGCCTGACAGGCAGCAGTGCTGCCAAAGACTTACCGGGCCCCTCCCTCATCCCACCCTCGCTGGACGAGCACACGGCTGTAACAGGCGCTGTGAATGACTCTATTAAGGCCATCGCTTCCATTGCCGAGAAGTACTTTGGCTCCGCAGGGCTGGCCGGCCTGCAGGAAAAGAAGGTGGGCGCTCTGCCCTACCCCTCCATGTTCCCGCTGCCCTTCTTCCCAGCTTTCTCTCCCCCAGTTTACCCTTTTCCAGACAGGGACCTCAGACCTGTAGGCCTGAAGGTCGAGCCTCAGTCTCCAGCAGAGGACAACAAGGCCCAGGGCAAGGCTGCCACAGCGTTTGACCTCACCACCAAGCGGAAGATGGAGAAATCTGCCACGTTTGCCCCCTCCAAACCCGGGGCCTCCCGCTCCAGTGGGCAGGACCAGCCTCTCGACCTGAGCCTGGGGGGCCGGGGTCGTGGAGGCCGAGAGGAGGAGACGAGGGGGAACATGGGGTGTGAGGAGGAGAAGGCCGTGGTGGAGATCCCGAAAGCTGACACCTCTTTGCAGCACGCCAGGCCCACCCCCTTCTTCATGGACCCCATCTACAGGTATTGTTATTCCCAGTAGCGTACCTACCCATAATCACCACAGTGTTGCACATTATGTGAAGACGTTTTCACTACGCTAAATGTCCTCTGATGTCATTTACTGTCATGTAATTGCTTACTGAGAAAAAAGTATTGCTGAATACAAGTGTACTGGTGTTTGGTGTTGTACATGCATTAAGAGAATTCTATTATTAGCAGGGTTGAGAAGAGGAGGATGAGCGATCCGTTTGAGACTCTGAAAGACAAGTACATGCGACCAGCACCCGGCTTCCTGTTCCATCCACAGGTATGTTTCTGACCGGGGAATCAACGGGAACTCAGGGCATTTAGAGCAAATATAACAAGATGGCAGACACCTTGTTTGGTGTAAATGACACATTCTTACCAATCTAGCTGTATGTTTCAACCTACACTGCCATTCTGTTGTTCTTCAATTGATTTTAAAGATATAAGAAGTCTTTAATGACCCTAGAAATTGACTAAAACTGCCCTAATTATTTTCCTGAGCAGTCATGCCTGTTTAAAAAGCTGAAATGTGATGACTCTGTCCATGTAACCCCGGCTACATCACTGCTACAAGTTCAACCCTGGGTTCCCCTATCTACAGATGTGACAGCAGCATGGCGTTAAAACAGTTAGGATAACATTACAACTCTTTCTATAATTCAGAATGATTGTCCAAGGCTGACCAAACTGGATTACTAGGGATTAGCATGCGGCTCCAGCCTTATCCACACTGCTGCCTGTTAGAGCCCATTGTTGGCTATCTGAAACAGATGTGGCAGAGGGAAAGGGCACACTCTTGACACATCTTCCCATAACATGTCTCTGATTACAATATTAAAAAATGATATGCTCTTTAAAGCAGGGATTTCTGCCCCTGAGCTCCCAGTGCCAGTGTTTCCAGAGTTAGACTCCTTATATATATATATGTGTGTGTGTGTGTGTGCATTGTTTCTATGACGTGTTGCATTGACGTTCATTTGTTCAATCTTCCCCCCGCGGGTGAGAACGGTCCGTCGGAAAGTGAAAACACCACTTTCTCAGGCGTACGATTTTTTTTTTTCCTTTTCTGGCCGTTTCTGGTCTGGTTTTTACAGGCTGTTTCATTTGTCTGATTTATGTCCCCTGTCCAGACTGCTGCGAGGGCCCAGCCTGCAGCAGCCACATGGCCGTCCCGCACGCCTTAATGAGGTGTCCTATCAGTAGAAACACTAACAGAGTGCTTAGGCCATCTTTATGACTTTATGATGTCTGGACACACAAATCATTCCCAGAAACACCAGAGTAGGTCTAACCCAGACCAGGCAAGAAGGGGCCCTTCTGTATACTTTTCAGGGGGTTTGTTTTCAGTCACCTGACTCACTCTTTAACCATATATCAAAAAAAAAAACTTTCGTGATTCAGCCTTTTTATTTCCTGGCAGGATATTTTACTGCTAAGCAATACTGGCTTAGATTACATACTGGCATCGCATTTGTAGCCTGCTATAATGAGCCTATTGAACACCAGGAAGTGTTGGGAACTATTAGAGCCTCCTATAATTCCAGCGCCATAACTCTGCAGATAGACAGCTCATTCAGAGTGAATCACATCGGGACCCATCATTCCCTCTGTACCCATATGTGTCCAATCAAAAAAGCTGTTGATTCATGCGCCACTTCCTGGTTCTGACTGCCTTCTCTTTCTCCTTCTGTTCCGCCCCTCAGTTTCGTTTGCCAGATCAGAGAACTTGGGTAAGTTCCTCTTTAACCTACAGTACTGCCGTGTGTCTGTGCTTTCATACCAAACAGACCCCCTCCCCTTTAATTAACGCATGGGCTGCTTTACAATTTACAATCGACCGGCATTCGCATGGCTTCAGCCCATCACGCACTGACTGGACTTGTGTCTGGCCATAAAACCAGAAATGTCATCTGAATGTTTATATTGTACATCGGAATATATTATTTTATTGCTCTGAGTTTTTGATTTGTTTACATATGGACATATCCCCCTCTCAGATTCACATGAAAGGCTTTAAAGTGGGGATTTCCAGACGAGCTACACCCAGCAGCTCTGAATATATGTTTGCTTATTTGGCGAATGAAGCAGTGCTCTTGCAAATGGGTATGGGGTGGGGGGGTCGGAGGGTGGTGTGTAGGGGGGCTGCTTTACATCAGCGCGAGGGTAACAGTCTCTTTGGGACACTGGCGGGGGGACCGGGGGGTTAGTTCCTCCCTGCAAAACATCTGGTTCCCGATAAAGATCAACAATTGAGAATGCATCTCGCTAATTAAGGCCCTCACAGCATCACTGACATCTGAAGATAGCCAATCAACTGCTGGTCCCCCAGCGACGCTACAGCAACAAGCAAGTTCACAGACACACACACACACACACACACACACACACACACACACACACACACACCACACACAGACACACACACACACACACACACACACACACACACACACACACACACACACACACACTCACACACACACACACACACACACACTGCCCGGGGGGGACAGACAAGGGGGTTTTGAGTGTTTGTGTGTAGGTCTGTTATACAAAGAAGTAGGGGCGTTATAAAACCTTTGAAAAATCGTTTTAGAGAAAAATGTGGGGCCGTTTATGTCCTTTAAAACGAACATTTCACACACACATATTGTCAAACAGTGGCCTAATGAAGCTGGCTCACCATCCATAAAAACCGCTCAGTGGACGAGGGTTTTATTGTTATTCTTTAATACATCTTATTCATTGACTTAAATGTGTAAATAATGTACTGCTTGTGTCTGCAAATAAATCATTTGAATCTGCTTAGCACTTAAACATAAGAGATTAGAAATATAATTTAGTTTGTCCACCAACGTACATTAGGCCATGAAACAATCAGTTTAAGCTGGAAAATAACAATACTTTAATAATAATTCATTTGATATTAAGTACACAACTCAGTCGTTTATTATTAACTTACATTATTCCGATGCCAATAGAAACCAATGAAAATGTTATTCTGCTACAATCAGCCAGACAAACACCAATACCTTTTATTTTTGATATCAATTACTTTAATTCCAAGCACGCAAGAGGCCGAGCTTGAGCAAAGGTGTGAGATTAAACTCTTAATAGAGTGCAGCAGCAGTGGGTGGGTGGAGGCGGTGATCAGACTCCCCAGTACATGGAGTATTTTTTCTGCTCTAAAGAGTGTCTTATCGGACGGGTTCGATACTGCCGACAGCTTTAGGGGCTCCTAATGTTCCCAGGAGTTATGGGCTCTCGTTTAGCAAGACAGACAAACTGAGCATTCACTTGAAAAGAGCCCCATGAAATACACAGTGCGCGTTATTAAGAAATATGAAAGCATTTCACCTCCCTCTTCAATCCCTCGCCCTCCTTCTCTTCTCCCGCTCTTTGATTCATGGCATGCAGCATTGGCATATTCATAATCAAACGGACCTGACATTCCACATCCTCCCTCAGTGGGAACGTGGACGGCTGCGGCAGGAACTTTACACTCGGCCGTCACTCCTAATCAGCCGCTCCCGACACCGGGCTCCAGCGTCATCCATCAGTCCTTCCCTCTCCAGGGCTCCCTCTCTCCCCTTCCCCTCTCTCTTTCCTCTTCTCCCCTAT